>NC_091120.1:115910808-116000808 GCF_040183065.1 Periplaneta americana | reverse complement strand
GAGTAAAACTGCTGCACAAAAAACATTACAAATATAGTACACAACAATTGAGTACTTCCGCGTAATAAGGTTAGATGTAACACTTGGGCAACATGTTATGTCCAACCTTATGCTACTGAGGTACTCAATTGAAAGATATAGGCAAATTGTAGTACAATGTAAACAATAAGTCAATGGAAATGAGACGTATAATATAACATATAGAAAGAAAGAAAAAAGGATATAATAAATTATATTATAATATGAAGAGTAAATACAAATATGTTAAACATACAGGCCTACAATGTATGCATATATAAATATGAAATAATAATAATAATAATAATAATAATAATAATAATAATAATAATAATAAGATATTGAGGTATTAGCATACAATAACACAATTTTTGGGTACACACATACACACAAAAAAGGAAAATTCTGAAAATAAATAGCACGAGTTCTCATATGACAGTCTTAACATAATAGGCATTATAGGGAAAATGATTAAATAAAAAACAAAGAAAATTAAATATCACTAGACTATCTACGTAAATATAGAGAATACTTGGAAACATACAACACTTGGCATGACAGTAAGTTAGTTCGACAACTTGTCATGAGATAATTTTCTATCTTATATTTCTTGTAAGTTATCTTCTGTATCTGATATTATTACTTTGTCATCTGTAAATAATAAGAGTATTGAGTTGTATATTTCTAGAAAGCCGAACACCTTACTTATATGATATTACTTCATTCTGCCACTTTGTTATTATTTCTTCATGTGTTATGTTAAAGAGTGTTGGTCTAAGGAGACGTCTTTGGCTTACTATTCTGTAATCACAGTTGGATTGGATAATTTAGAATTGAATTTCATAATTATTTTATTCTTGTTTTACAATGCCTGACTTAAGCGTTCAAAATAACATGTATTTGATGATTTCGTAGGCGGACTTAGAGGTGGTTATAACGTTCACTGACATTATCACGTGAATGTCTTCGTATGATAATTTTGTGGTAAACACGTGCTATCAATCTCTTATGTATTTATTTTCCTTCTCCTTTTTAAACGTTTATTCCAGTCTTGGATAACGTTCTATCGAGTCATTTGCTCTTCTTATATCTCCTATAACTTCTTTTTCTTAATACGCAAGTTATATCCAATCTTCCTAATTAATTAATTTGTTTTGTTTCATTCAGCGTATCTTTAAACAACAGACAGCGTAGCATATTAACAGAATTTATTAATTTATTTCAATATATTTTGAATATGTCACGCCTAGTGACACTGCCATGAGAACGTTAGAACCTGGGTAGAACAAGATAAAAGCTGGATTCAGATTGTGACGGACCATATGGTCTAAGACATACGAGATAGATAACAACTAACATGGAGTTGGACGATATCGACATAGTTTGCTCACTGGAACATCTTATAACCTTATTTAATTCTTCTCTCGCTTTCTTTTACTTTTGCTGTTACAGCTTCAGATATTCAAATCTATTCAAATCGTACATCGTAAATGTAGAATTCAACCTTTTACAGCTACCTCTGTGAAAAATTCTAGTTCTTATGATGTTGCGATCGGTTACGTACTTCTATTTTAAAATAGTATTAATTAGAATATTCTAGAATCTCCTGGAATCGAAGTTCGAAACTAAAAAGTACGAAAGGAAGAATCGAGTATCGAACCCGCTTAGGCAGTCGAAACATTCATACCAACACAACACTCTAGCTAAGAGTCAGAACTATCCTCGAGAGATCCGCGTATTATAGATAAATGTTTGTTTCTGTACTCAGACGTATCGCATGAAATAACATATCAATCAGTCCAACGAACCTATGTCTGTTTATTAATTTAGCTCTTCTCAATCGTTACTTACTTACTTATAACTTTTAAGGAACCCGGAGGTTCATTGCCGCCCTCACATAAGCCCGCCATTGGTCCCTATCCTGAGCAAGATTAATCCAGTCTTTATCATCATATCCCACCTCCCTCAAATCCATTTTTATATTATCCTCCCATCTACGTCTAGGCCTCCCCAAAGGTCTTTTTCCCTCCAGCCTCCCAACTGACATTCCATAAGCATTTCTAGATTCGTCCATACGTCCTACATGCCCGCCCATCTCAAACGTCTGGATTTAATGTTCCTAATTATGCCAGGTGAAGAATACAATGCGTCCAGTTCTGCGTTGAGTAACTTTCTCCATTCTCCTGTAACTTTATCCCTCTTAGCACCAAATATTTCCCTAAGAACCTTATTCTCAAACACCCTTAATCTCTGTTCCTCTCTCAAAGTGAGAGTCTAAGTTTCATAACTATACAGAACAACCAGTAATGTAACTGTTCTATAAATTCTAACTTTCAGATTTTTTGACAGCTGACCAAATGACAACACCTTCTCAACCGAATAATAACACGCATTTCCCATATTTATTCTGCGTTTAATTTCCTCCCGAGTGTCATTTATATTTGTTACTATTGCTCCAAGATATTTGAATTTTTTCACCACTTCGAAGGATAAATCTACAATTTTTATAGTTCCATTTCGTACAATATTCTGGTCGCGAGACATAACCATATACTTTGCTTTTCGGGATTTACTTCCAAACCTATCTTTACTTGCTTCAAGTAAAACTTCCGTGGTTTCCCTGATAATTTGTGGATTTTCTCCTAACATATTCACGACATCCGCATAGACAAGAAGCTGATGTAACCCGTTCAATTCCAAACCCTCTCCGTTATTCTGAACTTTCCCAATGCCATATTCTAGAGTGAAGTTAAAAAGTAAAGGTGATAGTGCATCTCCTTGCTTTAGCCCGCAGTGAATTGGAAAAGCATCAGATAGAATGTGACCTATACGGATTCTGCTGTACTTTTCACTGAGACACATTTTTATTAATAGAACAAATTTCTTGAGAATACCAAATTCAATAAGAATATTATATAACACTTCTCTCTTAATCGAGTCATGCCTTTTTGAAATCTATGAATAACTGATGTACTGTACCTTTATACTTCCATTTTTTCTCCAATATCTGTCGAATATAAAAAATCTGATCAATAGTCGACCTATTACACCTAAAACCGCACTGATGATCCCCAATAATTTCATCTACGTATGGAGTTAATCTTCTCAAAAGAATATTGGATAAAATTTTGTACGACGACAACAAAAGTAAGAGGCCTATTCCTCGAAATTTACTACAGCTAATCTTGTCCCCTTTCTTAAAAATAGGTACAGTTATGGACTCCTTCCATTGTTATGATAAAATTTCCTTTTCCCATATAGGAAATACAAGCTTATAACTTACATTTCGCTAGATAATGCGCTTCCACCCGCTTGTATTAATTCTCAATCGTTACTTAAACTAAATTACAAGTGCTGCGAGTTGGAGAATTTCAACGACGAAAAGTATTCTGTATCCATCCCTAATCGTGTTGTGCGGGATGCCTAAATTATTTTATGAACAGCTTGAATCAGGCACTCTGAATATATCCATTATTTCTTTTATTAGGCGATATGGGATTGCTGTCTTTTTCAATATTCCTGATAGTTCTCTAAAACGCAATAAATCCCTGAATTTAAATAACTGAATATTGAGGTTCTGGCTGATATATATGAGTCATTCCATGTCAAATCGAACACCTACGAAACATGATATCTTAATATTTGCTCCAATTTTTTTTATATATTCTATTAATGAAATTAAATAACCCATGTGTATTTTTTTCGGACTGACACAATTATTTAGTCATTTACTAAATGTTACTTTTTTCGTAAGTTAGGATGCAACGTATTATGAAAATGGTTATACTGAAGATTCAATAAATCGTAAAAATTTCGTATTGATAACATTTTTTAAAGTGCAATAATTGCAGTATTATATACTAATTTTTAGTGTTCAATCAAAATATAAAATGGGCCCCCTTTAGGGGGTTCTATTTTTAAAATACGTTTTTATATATCAGGGACATACTTCTAAAAAGGAAAAAAATATATATATCATTATATTCTTTGAAATGTTTTACGTAGAACTGCGTTGGTTTTAGAAGGCTATTCGAATAAGAAGTCGCTGTGCAAATAATTTACTGATGGTGTGTTCGGGTCGGAAGGCTCGGATTGAGTGAGACCGCGCGCCGGAGCATGCAGCTGCGATAGCCGCAGCGAGAGTGAGTAACGCATTATCAGTGGTGCGGTGTTACTTTACGTAAATAAACAGATAACCTCTAGTTCTAAAAGCACGTAATGTCCCTTCAACACTTAGCAGTTTCCATTTAATTTATCTAACAATAATTCCTAAGTCTTTCGGAGTAAGTATCGTGTTGTGTTGTGTGCTTGTCAAATCAAACACCTGTATACGAAACGTGACCATTTAGTATTTGCTTAAATCTTCTAAAATATGTTGTGCAGATCAAAATAAGAGGTCTGTGGTATTCCCTGGGATCATACTTTAATATTTTACTATTTATACTCTTTTCATTACATGACAAATTCATGCACAACGCAGTATGAAAATGCTCATTGTTAAGATTCTATGCATCATAGACGTTGAGTGTTGATGTCATTTGAAATGGGAACAAATGGAATATTATATTAATTGATTTATTGATGGGGTTGTTTTAGAGGATCACTTTTTAAACAATTATTTTTTATAACAGCTTATCGGTACTTTAAAAATGCAAAAAGAAAGTATAATCTATTACATTTTACATAGAACTACGCTGATTTCAGGTTGCTTTCGAATATATTGAAGATGTGTGAGAGCTTAGTGATGACTGAGAATCTCCAATAAAGAAGGCAAAATTATCTAAAAAAATACATTTTACATAGAACTACGCTGATTTCAGGTTGCTTTCGAATATATTGAAGATGTGTGAGAGCTTAGTGATGACTGAGAATCGCCAATAAAGAAGACAAAATTATCTAAAAAATTATCCGAAACAAAAATATGCAGAAAGTTACATATACACTTAAACATAAAATCTTTTATATCACAGAAGACAAAACTTTAGTTGAAAATTCAAATAATTCCGATATAATACAGAAATTGATAAACTTATTTCATGAAACAGACGACAGAAATCTCAAAATACATATATTAACAATTTTTGAAAGTTGGTCCTACAGTAAAATTCAACAACATTTTAATATCGCCACTCACATGATATGAATTTCTAAACAAATAGGAGCAGAAAAGGGGATTTTGGTTATTCGTAATCCTAAATCTGGGAAATGTTTGGGAACATTTGTAGTAGAGAAGGTTGTTCAACTTTATAATTCTGATGATGTGAGGAGGGTTATGGCTGGAAAAAAGAATTGTGTTTCAGTTAAAGAAGATGGAAAGAGAGTTCACAAAGAGAAAAGATTAATACAATGTAATCTTAAGAAAACGTACTAGTGTTTCAAGGAGCAATATCCGTATATCAAAGCAGGATTTTCAAAAATTTTGAAACTCAGACCAAAGGAATGTGTACTTCATGGAACAAGTGGCACGCACTCAGTTTGTGTCTATGTTCATCATGAAAATGTTAAATTAATGCTTGATGGAATTAATAATATAATTTATAATATTCCTTTTAAATGGTTACCATTAGCGAATACAAATAACTTAGCTATATTTTCTACTCAAGGTACCAACAAGCAAAAGTGGTACGAGGTATCTTACAAATTCATTGTTTTCTTCCACTGACACAATCTCAGGCCATAATAAAGAACTATTCACTTCAAAGTGAGAGTAAAGTGGTGGACATTAAATAGAATTGGTTGTACTCTAGGTGATTAGTTTTAAAAGTGCAGTGTTGTGTAAACTGTAGTTATCATTCTTACAAGTGTATATTTTACAAAAACAATACTTAAATACAGTACCAAATTACATAAATTACGCGAAAGAGTGATATTTTGACCGTAGAACAGTGTAAAGTGGTCACACGACTCTTATCCAGAGCTGCACTTGCACATCATCTTGCAACAGTACTTGTGCAGCCCGCGCACTCATGACGCGCAGCTTGGTGAATCATTTAATTATTCTTCAACGGTTGAGAATAGCGTTCTGATTTTTTTAAGGGTGGTTAAAATAATTTCAAGGTATTTAAGGATTTTTTTTTAATTTAGAGCTAGCTGCAGCCATTAAAACATATTGTTATGTGTTTAAATGTATTTTAAAACAAAGTTAACAAACTTATATTTTTATATTATTATGCGAAGAACAAAGTATGTACTATCACCTTCAAATTGAGACAAATAGCAAATCTCTGTGATGACTATCAGTGGAGATAATCACGTTTAACAATAATGATGCGCGAACTATTTCAGAATCTTTGATATCACACATATCTTCTTCTTCTTCTTCACTTCCTGGTTTAGGCATTAATTACCTGTTCCGTCTTCACTGATAGATCTAGGACCATCTCTTCCGAGGACGTCCAACATCTCTTCTTCCTCTTGGGAAGTAGTTTTGTATTCTCTTTGGTAATCTACTCTCTGCCATTCTTTCTATATGTTCTTTCCATTGTTCCTTATTGTTAGTTATCTTTTCTTTTATGGAGTAGATTTGCAGTTCTTCACGGATATCCTCGTTTCTTATCTGGTCCATTCTAGTACATCCCTTTACTCTCCTTAAAAACTTCATCTCAGCTGCCTGGATTTTACTTTCATGTTTAGTAGTGGTAATCCAAGATTCATTCTCATATAGGAGGGTAGGAACTGCCATTGTTTTATAGAATTTTAATTTTGTTTGTTTGTGGGCTTTATTATTCAACGTTCTATTTATTGTGCCACAAATAGCTTGGAACTGATTAATTTTATATTCAATATCCTTATCATATCCATAGCTAATATCACATCCTAGATATTTATAGTGGGATACTTGTTCAATAATTTGGTCATCAATGATTATTTTTGCGCGTAGAGGGTTTTTTCCACTAAAAGCCATCACCTTTGATTTATTTATCGAGATTATGAGATAATAATCTTTACATATTTAATTTAATTTATGGGCAGCCAGTTGCAATAAATCTTCGTCATAATGTAGTAAGACTAAATCGTCAGCGAAAATTAAGTTGTCAATCTAAGGCCTTTGTGTGTTAACATTTTCCACTGTTTCATAATGTCATAATGTATATATATTAAAAAGAGTGGGCGATAAACTGCACCCTTGTCTAACTCCTTGATTTATTAAAATTTCTTCTGACTTTTTTTCATCTGCTTTTATTACTATTTTGGTTTCTTCATATAAGCTTTGGATTGATTTTATTAGATGATGCGGATATCCTCGTTCTTCCATTATTGCCCATAGTTTGGTTCTATTCACTCTGTCGAAGGCCTTTTCAAAATCAACAAACAGTAAATACGTTGGCAAGTTAAATTCTCTTCTCTTTTCGATTAGTCTCTTTATAATAAACACATTATCACTACAAGATCTTCCTTTTCTAAACCCTGCTTGTTCTTCTTCTAAAAGTGTATTAGATATAATCTTCAATCTATTATTTATAATTTTCGCGTATAATTTATAAGTGGAGTTCAATAAACTGATACCTCTGTAATTTTTACTATCTAATCTATTTCCTTTTTTGAAGAGGGATATAACTTCACCTATCTTCCAATTTTCAGGTATTTTGCATGTATTCCAGCATTCATTTATTAAATTCAGTAATCTTATTTCTGCATATAAACCTGCATATTTGATCAATTCATTATTTATTCATTCATTCATTCATTCATTCATTTTATTCCATAGATCTTACATGAGCAATGAAGCTTTAAGATGTGGAACATGTCAACATTTTACAATATTACAATTACAATTTTTACAAATTTTTATAGTTTTACAATTTAGTAATTTTCTACAATTTTTACAATTTTGTACAATTTTTTTACATTTTTTTTACATTTTGGCGAGATGTAGTGAGATGAGATGAGGTCCGAGGATTCGCCAAAATATTACCCGGGATTTGCCTTTTCGGTGGGGGAAACCTCGGAAAAACCCAACCAGGTAATCAAATCAAAGGGGTTGATGCCAAGGACTCGCCATAGACCATCCGGCTTCAGTCCCACGGCTGGGGAAAACCTCCGAAGAAACCAAAGTCCAAAGGGGGATCCAACCCAAGCCCGAACGCAGCTCCGGATCAGCAGCCCAGCGAGTCTGTCGACTGAGCTACATCGATGGCTCTACTAAAAGTATACAATACATAGCCAATCAGATTATTAAATTTACAAACGCAAACGATCATTCATAAGTTGAGCTATATTATAATACAAAACAATTTAATTAAATTTAAGGAATAAACAATTCAACCAGTTGTGATATACAGAAATTGATAATACATATCATGCAAACTACTTCAAATTACAAACACAAACAATTTATCAGTAGAGCTATATAGATTACTATTCAATTTAAAGCATATACAATTCATCGGCCAAAACTATACAAATATATACAATACAAAGTAGCATACTTTCGTTAAGCTATACAAATTTGTGCAATTAATATCAAGTAGATTAATTCAATTTATAATCATAAACAATTCATCAGTTGAGCTATACATATTACCATTCAATTTACAGTAGGTCTATATACAATACATCAGTAGAGCTACACAAACTAGTAATCATTTTAAGAACATATACAATTCATCAGCCAAACTATACAAACATATACAATCAAATTAGTATTTTCGTTAAGCTATATAATTCATATGAAGTAGATTAATTCAATTTATAAGCATAAACAATTCATCAGTAGACCTATACAGTATACTATTCAATTTACAGTACATACAATTCATCAGTTATGTAAACAAAAAATACAATACATAGTAAACAGATTAAGTCACTATAAAAACATATTTTAGTTGAGCTATATAAAATTGTACATGTCATTTAAGTAGAATAATTCAATTCACAAGCATAAACAATTCATCAATTGTGTAGAAGGTATGAGTATGTAGAAATTTGGTTAATTCTTTTCTGAACCTTTTCTCGTTGTTCTTCAAATCTTTAAGATAATTAGGCAGTGCATTGGAGACTGTTATACATGAATAGCGAACTCCTTTCTTAAAACAGCTTAGACTAAGAGAGGGTAGATGAAGATCTGGTTTATGTCTTGCATTAAAATGATGAATGTCTTGATTAGTACTGAATTTATCTTGGTTCTTAATATACAGCATCATTAGGGAAAGAATGTATTCACAAGGTAAAGTCAAGATTTCTAAGTTTCGGAAAATATTTTTACATGAGGTCCTTTTATGCACACCGGCCATTATTCTTATAGCTTTCTTTTGTAAAACAAAAACGTGTTTAGCTTCAGACGAGTTACCCCAGAATATTAATCCATATTTCATTACAGAGTGAAAATATGCAAAGTATGACATTTTAAGTAAGTTTATACCATCAATACCTGGTGCTTTTCTGTTTTTCATTTCTTTCATTGCTTCCCTCATTTCGCTTAGAGTAATTCTGTCTATTTCTGATTCATTTTCATTTTCAGAAGGGTATTTTATATCTAATTCTTCTTCATTCCACCATAATTCTCTGTAGTGGTTTTCCCATGTTTTCAGATCAATGGTATTTAATTTTGCAGTGTCTTTTTCTGTTCTATTTAACTGTTTCATTACTTTAAATGCTAAAGATTGTCTTCCATGTACATCGTGCTCTATTCTAGAAATGAATCTTTCCCAGGAATCTTTATGAGCTGTTCTAGTTATTTGTTTCGCTCGGTTTCTTTTTTGATTATATATAATTTTAGATTCTTCAGTTTTTTTTGTAAGTATTCTAAATAAGCTAATTTCTTATCTCGTACAGCCTCTTCTATTTCGTCATTCCATATCTTTAATCCTCTTTTGTTGCGAATTTTTTTCTTTTTTCCTATGGCTTCACATGCAGCATTTAGAATACATGTTTTCATATCTTCCCACTCTTCGTTTAGGTTTTCATTCATTACATTTCTTTCCAAATGTTTTTGTAGCCTTTTTTGATATAATTTTCTTATACTTTCTTCTTCTAAGAGATATACTTTAAAGACTTCTTCTTTTCTTTTTTCTTGGGTTTTTCGTTTTTTCCATTTGGCTATCATAAGTACCGTGGCTATTAATAAATAGTGGTCTGAATATATGTCATACCCTCTATATACTCTTACATCTTGTATTTGATTCCTAAGTCTGTCATTAATCATTATATAATCTATTAGCGATCTTTGATTTCTAGCGCACCATGTATACTTATGTATATCCTTCTTCCTGTAAAATGTATTCGTGATTTTTAGTCTATTATAAGTGGCAAATTGTCGAAGTTCCTCACCATTTCTATTTATCATATTTTCTCCGAATGCACCTATTATTCCTGGGATTGGAAGATTGCCAACTCTAGCATTAGGTCACCACCTATGATAATATTTTCAGTGTTTTTAATGCCATTTAATTCTTGTTGCAATTTATCATAGAAAATTGTGGTGTCTTCAATTTTTCCTTCTTCTGGTGCATATACCCCTACAATATTCAGATAATTCCGGTCTATTTTCAATCTTACAGTTACTATTCTTTCATTCACATATTTGTAGCTTATTATTTTTGTTCTCCATGTATTATTAATTAGTATAGCTACTCCATTGCAGGCTCTTCTATCTTGAGGTACTCCACTGTATATTAATATATAGTTATCAATATCTTTTGTTCCTTTCAGCTTCTTTTTTGTTTCAGTAAGTACTATTATATCGATGTTTTGGTTATTTAGTTCTCTAATTAAGTCTTCTTCTTTAGTGTTCAGCCCTCTAACATTCCATGTTCCCACTTTAATCCGATCCTTTATGCCTAATCGTTTGTCTTTAATTCTGCGCTGAGGTCGTCTTTCGTTAGATCCGTCCGAGTTCCTATTGTGAAGAATATGAGTAATTGTGTTTTCCTCTGATCGCACTACCAACGCTATGCAGAGTAGACCATTGGTGGGGCTGCCACCTCAAAGCTTTAGGTCCAACTTCTGTATGTATTAGCCCCATACAGAGGGCTGCCACTTCCGCCAATCTATTTAAATTAGTTGTCGTTGTGGACTTCACTCATGTTTCCCCGAGCATGGGCCTCTTATCATCCCAGAGAAAGGACCCCCTTTTCCCATCAGTTCTCCGACCCAAATCGCCGAAGGGATTTTATACCACAACCTTGATTTGGGTTACTCGGATTAGCAGGTCCACCTCGAGCAGGTTGGGAAAGGAGTTGACATGCAGAGGCTAAGTGTTCACTATGGGAACTGTATTACGCATATATGCCTTTGGACCCATATCACACATATCTACTACAATAATCGATATAGACAACAATAATAAAACACGTATTTACTTTTTCAATCCATAGAATGTGCAAAATTTGTTTTATGTAAATCAGAGACATGAAAGTCAATTCGAAGTTAAATTTGTGCGATTTGACGTGGAATGACTCATATATATATATATATATATATATATAATCAGGCAGTGCATCTCACTTGACGATATGTATCAGAGGAAGAACAATTGTTTATATGCATCTCAAGTGTGATTAGTGGAATATGTAGCTAATCGGCGATGAATGCATCAGAGAGGGAAAGGAATGGCCACCCTACCCCATTACTTACTGGCCTAGTTACCGCATGAGTGATGCCTTATTGGTTGTCTTCGGACAGTTGACTAAACAACAACGAGAGTTAATCGCATGATGCGACTTTTTTTTCTGGTGAAATTTAATATTATATATTCAAAATGTCAGCCATTAGCATGTATGTAGATGTCACATCTCCCTACCCAATTCTCTAGTACTCTCGCTAAGACGTTTTCTTTCAACCTGATCTCTTCGGCTGCTTCAAACACATGTACGCAAAGATGTTCAAGAATAGCGAACTCATTACGGTAAACCAGCCATGGCGAAAATGTGACTCACGAGCACATTGTGGCTCGCAAAGATAGCTATGCATTTCTCTTGCTTCCTAACTCCCCCAACTCCCACCCTCTCACTCACTGGAGTCAAACTCCGTTCCATTTGTACTTGTCTCTGACCTGCGAGTAGCGTATCGTCGCAACGTCTCTCTCGAAACCATGTACCTCTACAAAAACGAAAGTTTCAAGTAGAATGGAAGGACACATTTTTTGTGCTGCCAATATGATGGGAATATTAAAAGTATGATTTGTTCACAAGTATTACGAGGAAAACGGTTGTATAACATAAAACGGCATTATACGACATGTTATTCATGAAACATTAAAATTTTAAGTGTTATTATTATTATTATTATTATTATTATTATTATTATTATCTCATGATTATCACCATCTCTGTACGTCGATCCTTTTTCAGCAGATGTATGAATAATGCAGTTAAATCTTCAAATTAAACTCACAGATTTACAATGTGATGTTACAATGAAAGCCAGATGTAAGGACTTGACAAATGTTACACTTTTCAAATATTTGCCAAAAATAAATATCCGAAGCTTCGTTCTTTCGCTTGCTCTGTTGAAGCCATGTTCGCTACAACTTACGTTTGTGAAAAATTATTTAAACAATGAAAATAGTAAAAACCAAATTTAGATCAAGACTGACAGACGATTACCTTCGTGATCACCTACGACTGGCAGTAAGTGATATAATTCCTGATTTTGAAACTGTGTCTCAGAGACATTCTGAAGACAGTTAATTTTAGGTTGTGATAATGTGTCCTATGTTTTATTGTTCATTTCATTTCTACACGTACTAACATTAGTTTGTAACCTTATATTGTATAAATTATATTTAAATGCTTCACATTAGGAAAATGAAAATTCGTTAATAAGTCAGACAGTTGCTTCACTTTCCCTTCGGGTGTCCGCCTCCCTCCATAGGTGTATGCACGTTGCAGGTTACACAGTGGCTCGGCGCACGATCACATTTTCGCCACGGCTGCTGTAAACCATGCTCTTCAAATGGTGCCATAAATAAAAATCTAAATAATTGTGATTAAGAGATATCGCATGCTAATATATTAGTCAAAACCTATTTATCCATAGTTCGAAAACTTGTAGTTCAAATGTCGCACTCGTTGAGAGTGAGCCGTGCCCGCCATTATAGCCGTTCACCTAGTACGTCACTTCGTCCGTCAGAGCGCTCTCAGACGTTACATTATAGATAGCGCTATGAATCCTTTCATTTTTTTTTCCAAATTATCCTATTGGCTGGTTGATTACGTCTCACGAGGGGAGAGGGAGAGTGAGTTTACTTGGTCACGGGCAGTTATATCTAACATCACTCAGGTCTCGTACGCCGTATAGTTAACATCACTCAGGTCTCGCACGCCGTATAGTTAACATCACTTAGCAGTTGGAAGCCATATGGGTAACAGTACTTAGGAGTTGCAAGCCGCATTTATATTTTTCATTCAGGCAATTGACGTGTATTCGACAAGTGGAGCTCGAACTGTTTTCTATTCTCGTAACTTAAGTTTATCGTGATAGATTGTTCGAGAACAGTGCGTCACTATATTTCTTTTGTATATTTATGCATTACATGGAACTTTGTTTCAGATGTATATCTCGTCATTTAGCGTGCTTACAACTTATGTCAGATTTGTATCAGTGGAGTAGGTAAATTTGCGTCGTGAAATTTTTATCTTCGATTGTATGTGTTTGAGATATTGTAGTGGATCGTACTTTGAAATATCGTTTGCTAGTGTTACGTCTTGGGGGCAAGTAATTGTGATTGCGTCGAGTAATATATTATGTGATATATATATATATATATATATATATATATATATATATATATATATATTTGAGGTATATTGTATTGGGGATCACGTGATGAAATATAAGTTGATATGTGAGGTTCGACGATTAGGGATTACGTGATGAGATATGTTTGATATGTGAGGTTTTGATGTTCCAAGACGGTTTGTGTGATAGAGCAGCGATTACGATCTTTGGGTTACGTTCTATTTGACGTTGTAATGAACTGGAATAGTATGGGCCTCATATTATTGTTCTAGTATTTTCCCTACTCCATTTTGATTTATTGGTTCCCATTGCCGCTATTTCAGGAATCGAGTGCATTGAGTTTCCGTTGCTATTTAAACGATCTTTGAGATTTGAAATTATCGTCTGTTACTTATATTACGTATCTCTCTCTCTCTCTCTCTCTCTCTTGGGCATTGTTATTGTAAAGTACAGAGATTTTGTGTCAGTGCAATCTGCACAGTTCATGCGAGGTCTATGTGGAATTGGTAATGTATAGTGATCAGTTATGTGATGCCTTATACTGGGTAAAGTCTTTGCGTTATTGAGTTTATATATATGTTTAGTTTGGTTAGTCAGATTGTATGGTATCTGTGATTGAATGGGTCATGTATTGAGTTAGTGTACTAACTGGGCGTTGTCTTGAGATTCATATCTAGATGGTTGTTATATATATTCAGAGAGTGTTTTCATGACTAGATGGTTAATAGGTCAGTCATTGATTATTGAGTGATGGCCATATTAGATTGTATTATGACCTATAAGTATGTTTGCCCAGTCTAGTAATACTTTCACGATTCAGATATCGTTGTGATACTTGTTCAGATTAATTTGTGTTACTTTCATTCGCTTATTTCATATTTCTTTGTTATTTCATTTACCATTCATGTATATTGTTATTTATTTATTGTTAATTATATTTGTTATACAAATTCACACTATTTATTTCTAAAAGTCTTCCACTGCGCACATCTAATCTTCCTATGTACCGTCCACCTGGCGATAAAAGCCACTATAAGAAATATAGAAGAGAAGTGGATGATCGTACACCTCGTACACCTCCTCCCCACAAGATAGTGCAATAAAAGATCCTGGATTTGGAATCCTCCTGTTGAGCAACCATTTCTACACATGCTTCCCGTTAATCGCAATCAGCGTTACCTTAAATGAGCAATATACAGTACAAAGATACTCCTTATCTGAAAATATCATGATTCTAGAACTCTTGATTCGTACCGTGATTGCACTTCACCTGCCAAAAATTCTGAAGTGCTGACAAATGTTAAATTAGTTTAGACAATGAAGGGGCTTCAGATTGCTATGTTGCCAAGCGAAAGCCTTGATTTTATTAATTTATGACTGCGGAATTTTCACTTATAACATTAGTTATGGTTAACCGGTTCTCTATACGAAAAAATGATAGATATAAATTGTTAATTATTTTTAAGATTTGCCAAGTTATAGATAGTAAACCAAATATCAATAGAACTCTATTGAAATATTGATAATAAAGCATTAGGCCTAAATATAATTAATATTTATTGAGGATGCTATGCGTCACAAGCAGAAATATTATAAGACGTTTAGATTCAATTTAACATAAAGTAATCCGTGTCAAAATTTGCGTTCAAGTTGTGGAGTATCGATTTAGCCTACTCTAGCTAGCGAATAGCATAAGACGTTGCTGTAGTATGCAACTTTTACACTACATCTAGATTGGCTTTAATTTTGTCGTTTGTATTTTTAGTGGGTAGTTATAATTTAATAAAATGTTATGATTTTCATGTTTATATATGAGTAATTTTTTTACATTTCCTTTATCAATAATTTGATTTACTTCCTGTTTGGCTGAAACCAACCCAACTCCTTTTGATTTTGCTTTCTTTTTGTGTCATACATTTTGTATTGACAGTTACATTTCTGCAGATCACTTTTCTTTACATTATTTACCATGTAAAATTTTCAAGAGAGAGTTTCCACCTGAACTGGTAGGTTCCCTTGTTGGGGTGAACCTCGACTACGAATATAACAAAACCCTCGGAGAAAGGTAAACATTTTGTATTTTTTAATAATTAAAGAGTGACAGTCGTGCACGCTAGCGGAAGTCGCTGGTTCCTATTTTGACTGTGTTCTAGTTAATTCTTTCAACGAAGTTCTGTAACCGTGTTAGGGTTTTTTAGGTTAGTTTAGTTCTTATTATATTTTGACTTATATAACCTTAGTAAAATCGCATTGTTACTAAAACATAAATGACATGAATTCTTTGAAAGAAATTATTATTCATTTCCTCATTGCAGTAAATCATAACGAAAAATTATTTGTTCGCAATTGCTGGTTTACTTGCTTGCGTGCCAGCATTTGGAGCCTGGTATCTTGTATTCAAACCAAGCAGAGGACAGTGGATTTCTAGAACTACAATGTAAAGTATGGCATACTTGGCAAATAATAATATAACCTCACCAGATTCCATCGACTAATCTTACAAGATAAAGTTTTGTACCATTCACCTACAACCCATACTTTTGTGTTTTAGGTGTTTTTTTAGCCTTCTATCAATGATACTTCTGGTATATAAAATTATTAGTAAAGATGTAAGAATACCCTGCAGTATGTATTCTCGTCTCCACAGATATCTGGATAGTGTAATAGCATAATAATAATAATAATAATAATAATAATAATAATAATAATAATAATAATAATAATAATCATCATCATCATATTTTAAAGGGAACATAAAATTTATTTTTTTAATCTTTACATTACTAGCACTAATCAGAAACTTGGATTGTAAGAAGAATGTGCACTGTAGGTAGAATACAGGAATCAAAAATACAATTAATTAGATACATACATAAATGTCTGGACACGAACAGGCGATATAAATCATTTCAAAATTTTCGTGAAGGGATTCGTTTTAACACTCTATACCTGAATAAGAAGTTGGCTTTTCTTCTTTTGCTTCATGGAATTAGGCTATATACAAGTTTCCACATTCATAAAAAAAAATTGAATCCTTGCGTCATATTAATGGGCGGCCAAGATTTCTTCTATATTTGAGTTCATAATGATACTCTACAGTCTGTGAGGTGTTATTCTTTATTTGTATACGTATCAATTGTTTCTCAAGTTTCTATTGTAACAATATGTTTGCTTTTATGCTTATGAACATCACCATTTACAAATTTTTAATTATATTAGTAGTGTACTATAAGATTTAAGCGTAGGCCTATTACTTTCTCATTCATTTGAAGTTTTGTTGACTTTGTGATTCTTGAGTGAATTTCATGAATTTCTAAGTAAGCATGAGACTTTTACATCTAGTGACGGTTATTATTTAAGGGGAAAAAAGGAATGGAATGGAATGGAATTTCGCAAGGGGAGCACTACGACCCAGCTAAACCTCAAGCTAGGCGCATTCCCAAACACATGCCGGCTGACTGCAATAAGGAACACTGCGTACCCACATTTCGAGCAGATAACCCCATTCGTCCATAGGCCAACACCCTCCGTGCGTCGTCATCCGGCGTTCGGGGAATGCTGTGGAATGATGACGAAATGGAGAAATGTTGATGGAATGATGTAGATGCCTAATATGGGGAACGGGAGAACCCCGAGTAAACCCCGAACTGCGATCTAGTCCGCCGTAAGTATCACTATGAATTTTTCAATGAAAGATCCTAGACTTGGCCAGGACTCGATCATGGACCTTCTACATGACATGCTGAAGATCTAACCACTCAGCTACCGCAAGGGGTAAAGAAGAAGGGAAGTTTACAAACTAGTGATTGACAATACTTCAAAGAGAGCGTTCTTTCTTCACTATGTACAATGTCGTTTGAAGGGAAGGAGGTAGAAATTTAACTTGAATTTACAACAGAAGTTAAAGAAATTATACGTACGATTATGATAATTAACGTTTCTCAAAAACATATTGTAAAACGAAATTGAAGTTTTATTTCTCAGTTCACTTTATGTAATATGAAAAGTCTCAAACGAAATAACGAAATCTTCTAGTGACTGTTGAAGTGGATCGCCAAGCCATTGTATTTTTGATTTTCAATAAATGTCCATTAATTTTGTGTTGAAATTACATTTCATGCTAGGCCTACATCATATCCGGACAAATTGACTCGTAGCTATTGCACAAGAAAAGTTCAGCCCAATAGTTTAGGAGACAAACATATCTAATGTTCAAAATCCCTTTTCGGTATCAGGGGTACATTTGAACATTTGAAGCAGCATAATGAGAAAGTTTCTGCATTGACAAATGAAGTCTAAGAAGTAGGAGAGAAAATCATCTAACACAAACGTTTTTTACACAAGTTTCATATGATCTATTAGGTGTCGAACCCCTGCCCTTATCACGTAGACCTATTGCAGAAAATTTTTAGCTAATTATTTGAACTATCTTAAACTTAACATTATCTTGACTTTGAGCGTACCAGATAGAAACGAAAACTGTGTAAATACAATGATGAAGAAAGTGAAGTGAAGCAGAAATTACTGCTGGAAAAGAGCAGATCGACTCTCTCCTCTTCTATCAGGTCTGGTGAAAACCCAAGTTCCCTCACAGAAGCAGCGGAGCACGGCACTAAAGAAATTATTAACAGTGAACGCATGGAGTACGATGCTAATGAAGAAGTGATGTTTTAAAGCGCCCTTCCAGCCCCGGCGCGACCCGAGACCCGTTAATAAGCTTTCCTTAATGAATGTCGGTGTCTCGAGGAGCTACAAGCCAAGTGACAGTAGTGGTACAGTCGCTGCACTTGTGACAAGTGTTCCATAGGGAGGGAAACAATCCTACCTTGTTAGTGTACTCCAAGAAGCAGTGAAACGGCAGAGAAGAAGGCCTATTTCGCCCTACATACACGTATGCAAATTCCTAATCTGACTTATAGCCATAATAAGGAAAGCGAATGAAACAGTCATTTCCGCTATAGGTCATTAGGATGAAAGTATAGCCTTAAAATTTTCTTTTTACACAAGTACTGGTTAGCTGGATTTTTTGTCTGCTATGCTTTATGTTGTATCATATTGACAAAATAAACAGAGAATCTGACTATTTGGAAATATTATTCAACCTTCTAGTAGAGCCCTGGGCATAAGAGGGGAAGTGAAAGGGACGGAGAAACTCCAGTTCATGTCCTTTTTGTTTACACTGCCTTATAAACAAACGGGCAGCAAGACTCTATGCATCATTAGTGAAATTTAGACGTCCAGCGAGAGCCGAAAGTTTGCAAAAGCTATGATACAACCCACCACTGACCTTCCTGTCTGCTCGTACAGCACCAAAACATTACTGTCTCAACCGGGGAAGGTGGAGTGGGGAGTTATGGGGTGGTCTGCAGCTACTCAATCGAGTTAATAACGTCCAGGCCTGTTCTAATATCTTGATTTACATCACCTTAAAAAAATGTTAAAGGGAAGACTGTTCACATTTTAATGTCAAGAATATCATAGATAAAATAATTGAATATTCACTGATGGAATATTTCCTGATTACTTTGAAGTTTGTCTCATTACACCAGTAAGCAAGAAATGGGATAAAAAATCTCAGTAATATTATAGTAATATTATAGAGCAATATCACTTGTCACAATTATGTCGAAAAAATATAGCATTGTCTGAAATTTTGTCATGTTATTTTTAAGAGAATAAACTGTTTAATTTTTCACAGTATGGGTTCAAATAAGGATTTTCGATTATAAAGCAGTTGAGTCAATTATATCTAAATAATTTCCGAATATGAAAATTACTCTCTTATGCGTGCTACACTTTCAGATATGAGTAAAGCTATCGATACTGTTTCCTATGATGTATTAACTTACCTTCAAAAGTAAACGTTTATGGATTAAATGGAGTTGAATGATCCTCGTTAAATCTTATGTGTTCCATATAATGTAAAATCTTTAATTTTGATAATATGAACTTTAATTATGCTTAATGTAGTAACTGGCGTTCCTAAGGTTCTGTGCTAGGTTCCTTCTTCTCTGTCATTTATATAAATGACTTACCTAGCTGCTTACCATTTTTAAGTCATTGCCATGTATAGATGACACCACTTTTATTAATGTTGGGGATGACATTTCGAGTGTTCAGAACAAAATTCAAATAATGGTGGATATAGCTATGTCATGCCTAGAAAGCAATAAACATGTCTTAAATTATAATAAAGCTGAAACAGTTATTTCCGCATACCTAATGAATATTTTTTATAGGTGTGCATAAGTGAAACTTCTGTGTATATAATTAGGAGCAAAATTAAGTTAGAACATCCGTATACTCAATTATGCAAGAAGGTGTGTAGAGTAATATATTTACCTACAAAGAAAACTAAACAAGAAAAAGAAAATAGTGAAAAGCAGCTATTATGCTTATTAAGGTTTCTTCCATTCTCATTTAGAGTATGAAAATATTCTTTTAGTGTAAATCTACTAGTGATGAATAAGCTTTAAAGTTGCATAAGAAGGCAATTAGAATTATGAAAGGAATGTAAAACAGGGAATCTTGCAGAAGAGCTTTTAAGAAATACGGGATATTGACTTTCCCTACATTAAAAAAAAAAAAACCTAAGTAATTTCAATACTAATATTAGCGTCCACGTTCATAATATATACAAGACAGAGCAATACCTACAATTGCACACATATTCAATATTTTCCTAATCACTGCAACTGTCCCTAAAATATGGAAGCTAGCTTTCGTTCTTCCTCTTCCAAAAGTGAAAGTTCCCACCGACCCGAACGACTGTAGACCAATAAGCATCCCGCCAGGCATATCAAGAGCACTGGAAAGAATCGTACACAGACAAATTACTAACTACATGAACGAACACAAACTATTCGATAAGTATCAGTCAGTTTTCAGAGGTGGACACAACACAAGCACTGCTCTATTTAAAGTGACCGGAGACATCCGTGAAGCAATCGACTCTAATAAAGTAACAATACTAACACTTCTTGACCTTAGCAAAGCTTTCAACTAGTGTAAATTTTGACCTACTCATCCATAAATTGAGAAATCTGTATTTGTCAGAGACTGCTGTGAGTTGGTTCGAATCCTACTTACGGGAAAGACAACAATGTGTTGTATCCAGGAATCGAAGCTCCTCCTGGCTTAATATAACATCAGGTACCTATACCACAGCGGTCGGTACTCGGACCATTGTTGTTCACAATACATGTCAATGATATTACATCTCTTGTAAGGCATTGTAAATATCACTTGTATGCTGTCGACCTTCAGTGCTACATCTCTTCCCTCTTATACCGAGTAAACAACGCTATAGATAAACTGAACGAAGACAAGACTCGTTTGTGACATGGACAAAAAACTCCATCTTAAAATCAACCCTGGAAAGACACAAGCAATTATATTAGGACACAAACGGCAAACTGACGCTGTAAAATATCTCGACATTTCCCTCGTTAAAGTAAGTACAGTGCATATCTCTTTCAGTTCTTCAGTAAAAATTCTTGACATTCACATGGATAATAATCTCAATTGGGACATGCAAATCTCAGAAACCTGCAGAAAAGTATATTCTATTATCCATGTGCTAAAAAGGATAAGGCGCTGGCCTTCTATGCCCAAGATTTGGTCCCGGGCTAGGTCGATGACATTTAAGTGTGCTTAAATACGACAGGCTCATGTCAGTAGATTTACTGGCATGTAAAAGAACTCCTGCGGGACAAAATTCCGGCACATCCGGCGACGATGATATAACCTCTGCAGTTGCGAGCGTCGTTAAATAAAACATAACATTTAACATTTGTTCACCTTTCCTCTTGTTTAAAAAATGTCCCTTGTGCAGACGTTTGTATTTTCTTATTTTGACTATGCTGACATTTTACTGACTGACCTTTCCAGCGACAACAAAATGAAACTTCAACATGCTCATAATTTGTGTGTACGTTTTGTAAGCAATGAAATGTTCGTAAATATCATATTACCCCATCCCTGGAAGCAATAGGTTGGCTTAAACTAGATAAGAAAAGAAATTTACATTCACTTCTCTTTCTCTTCGGAATCTTGAACTCTTCTAGTCCTTCGTACCTGTCGTCTCGCTTCACTTACCTTTCTTCCCACCATAGTCTGAACACGCTCTCGCCATGAAACAATACTAACAATACCGTCCCTGTCAAGACTCTGGAATTCCTACCTGCTAGCAACAGGGACTGTCGAAATAAAATTGAATTCAAACTCAAACTTACTAGGCCTTTGGTCAGTAACTGAGTGAGACTCGTTCAGACATGGTTTCTTGTAAATAGTTCTCTTAATCTATCACAAATATTTCAATACCCGGTAATTTCATAACTATACAATTTTGTTATTCTAGGTTTAATTTGTAATTCAGTAAATACAATAACTATTCTTTGTTCTTAACTTCTATGCTAAAATAAATTGTCTAGCTTTCATTAATCAGGCAATCTTTTCGTACTTCAAATTTTATTGTAATCGTAATTGTAAATTCAATATTAATTGTAATTTTATTCTTAATATTCTAGTTGTAATCCCCTGGTAGAGGGCCAGAGAAGGTCTGACGGCCTTATCTCTAACAGGTTACATAAATACATACTACTAATATAAGCCAGAGAAATGATATAATAAGTAAGACTAAGTAAAACTCAAAATTACTATAAACATTTTGTTTAAACTGTACAATTTATTGCCCCAAGTTGACAAAAGTATGAATTTAAGTGATTTTGAAGTTTATTGTAAATGCTAGTTAATTAGAAATTGTATTTAGAGTGTTCCTGAATTTGAAGAAAAATAACTGACACTGTATTTTGATTCAAATATGAAAATTTGTAAACAAACAAGTTAATGCATTACTCTGTTTTATTTTATATTTCTATGTAAACCTGAATTTGTCTAATACGGTCATGTGTTGCCTAATTACAATAAAATATTCTATTCTATTCTATGTTGTACTCAGACGGACAGAGTTGGACCAACAGTCATTATGATAATACTTACTTATAAATGGCTTTTAAGGAACCCCCCTCGTTCATTGCCGCCCCTCATATAAGCCCGCCATCGATCCCTATCCTGGGCAAGATTAATCCAGTTTCTATCATCATATCTCACCTACCAAAAATCCATTTTAATATTATTCTTCCATCTATGTCTCGGCCTCCCCAAAAGATCTTTTTCCCTCCGGTCTCCGGTCTCCCAACTAACACTATGTGAATTTCTGGATTCGCCCATACGTGTTACATGCCCGCCCATCTCAAAAATCTGGATTTAATGTTCCTAATTATGTCAGATGAAGAATACAATGCGTGCAGTTCTGCGTTGTGTAACTTTCTCCATTCTCCTATAATCTCATCCATCTTAGCTCCAAATATTTTCCTAAGAACCTTATTCTCAAACCTCCTAACCTCTATTCCCCTTTCAAAGTGAGAGTCCAAGTTTCACAACCATACAAAAAACCGGTAATGTAACTGTTCCATAAAGTCTACCTTTCAGATTTTTTGGCAGCAGACTAGATGATCAAAGCTTCTCAACCGAATAATAATAGGCATTTCCCATATTCATTCTGATTTTTATTTCCTCCCGAGTATCATTTATATTTGTTACTGTTGCTCCAAGATATTTGAATTTTTCCACCTCTTCCAACGATGAATCTCCAATTTTTATAATTCCATTTTGTACAATATTCTGGTCACGAGACATAATCATATACTTAGACTTTTCGGGATTTACTTCCAAATCTATCGCTTTACTTGCTTCAAGTAAAATTTTCGTGATTTCCCTAATCGTTAGTGGATTTTCTCCTAACATATTCACGTCATCCGCATAGGCAAGAAGCAGATGTAACCCGTTCAATTCCAAACCCTCTGTGTTATCCTGAACTTTGCTAATGGCATATTCTAAAGCGAAGTTAAAAAGTAAAGGTGATAGTCCATCTCTTTGCTTTAGCCCGCAGTGAATTGGAAATGCATTAGATAGAACTGGCCTATACAGACTCTGCTGTCAATTTCACTGAGACACATTTTGAAAAATCGAACTAGTTCTTGGGAATACCAAATTCAATAAGAATATTATATATAACTTCTCTCTTAACTGAGTCATATGCCTTTTTAAAATCTATGAATAACAGATGTACTGTACCCTTATACTCTCATTTTTCCTCCAATATCTTTCGGATACAAAAAACTGATCAACGACGACGACGATGATGATGAATCTAATAATGATGAAAATTAAAAATGAAGAATATATCGGACACGATCACAGTGCCGTTGATGACGAACGCCAAAATTATGTAATTGAAAATATGACGATGTTAGTCATGTTAATGGCGGATGATGAAGACGAGAATAATGTTACTGATGACGATGGTAATTTGAATAACACATAGACTGCCAACTAACAAATTTGCATACATCTTAAAATATATTTCTCGCATATACCAAATTATGGAACAATCACTTGGGTGCAGTTTTCATCATATGTCTCTTTTATTTTTTTGGATTGTCTCCTTTTCACTTAAGTAGACCTACTTGAATCGCGTTATATTACAAGTTATAAAGAGACAGAATAGCCTATTGTATATTTTGAAGATCTTTGACAATTGACCATAAACCCATAACAAATATGAGAAATATAAATGCATGTTATATAATGTTAGAATAATTGACGAAGAGAGTGAGGAGTAATGAAAACAAGAAATGACCTGGTTATGGTGGATTAAATTTAGGGCTTATAATATGAACCGATTTCATTACATTACCAATATTTATATCTGCTAAATATAGACTGGATATACCCCTCAAGAGTATGAAACCTTCCCCTACCATGCTTCTTCTCAGCAATTTGCTTACACAGCTTTACCCATTTTTCTGTCACCTCCTCCAAACCCTTTACTATCTACCTCTCAGCTGTTAAAGCAGACTTTCTCATCCCAATCCCAATCTTTGAAAATAGCACTCTTGAATCCCAGAGCAATATACCACGCTTTCAGGAATTATGTTGTATGTTCACTAATTTAGATGTTCAATGTATTTTTGTTAGCGAGACTTGGCTCAAAATCCATCTGCGTTCCTCGTTTGTGTACTTGAACGACTATACTCTATACTACAAGAGGTGATACAAGCGAGAGGGTAGAGTTTGCGAATACATTAGGAATGATCTGAATTCTAAAATCATACACCTCGAATATTTGTTCGTCGAAATACAAGCAAGCATTTATAAATGTCTTTTGGCAGTTGTTTAGCAGCTTCCTAAAACTGGACATTTATCTGATTTAGATAGCGCGTTAGCCGATCTTTTATCGCAATATGAGCATGTCCTGGTTAAGAGGGACTTCAACCCTAATCGTCGTTGTGAAATCAAATGAAACTAAACAAATCCATAACTTGTTTGAAACTTTTAATCTAACTATTCTTCCGCAAGACCTTATCAGAAACACAAACATAATAAAAAAGACACAAGTAAAAGATGTCTATCCGCAGCGCAAATAGCGAAATGGAAATGGGCTCGATACACACTAAGACTCAGCAGCAATCGATGGGCACACGCAGCAACAGTTTGGAATCCCAGAGTTGAAGAAAGAGGGCCAGGAAGACCGAGAACGAGATGGGTGGACAAGATAAGAAAAAACACTGGCAGCTTGTGGACTAGGACTGCGAGGAACTGAGAAGACTGAAAGGGCTACGAACTTCTGTATAGAAATCAAAGTGTTTCGAAGTGCTAGTTTATGTGTGTGAAAGTGTACAGGAAACAAAGACTAAGTGGAACCAAATTGTAAAGGGAAAGCAGGGAAAATGAAATACGCTTAACCCATATATGCCCGTAACTTTTTTTTTGAAAAAAGTCTTCATTTTCACAAATGTTGCTTCTGTTAGTCATAGCAAGAGAATGACAATGCAAAATCTCCGCTTACATAATCATTAGTGCCCATTTAACAGTGGGTCGAAAACGACCCTGTGGGCACAGGAACAACCTTTTCATGCATATTACAGTAAAGTCATCATAACGATTATTTACTAAATCTGTTGGACATAATTAATAAAAAAATGACTCCTTTGCTTAATATAACTCAAAAATATAACATTACACTTATATTTTTGTATACAAATACAAAGGGACATACTGTATGTACAAAACTACTATGTGTATAAACTATCTCTGTTACTCAGAAATTCCAGGTGGGTGCTATGTAATAGGGGGTATTTACTAAGGTTGTTGGACATAATTTAGTCAACATTTTACATGTTTGATATAATAGGATTTTTTTTATTACTGTAAGGATTCAATTTTTACAAAAACAAAAAGTTTTGCACAACTATAGCATCCAAAACCAAACAAAATATTACCGGTAACCACTAACCAAATAAGTGTTGCTTTCATGAACTTACAAATGAAGTGAATGCAAATGGATGTACTGTACATCACAAAAAAAACTACGCATGAAGCATCAGTCCCTTCAATTATCCCTGATGCTTCTACAGAGTAGGCCCAGGAAGATAGTTGTATTTCTACCACGTTTTCATTTTCACAATATTTGTTATGAAAAATTTCATTGCAATCTACAGACTCCTTATTGACAAAAAGTTCAGCTGGAGCCTCAAGTTGGCGATGGCACAGAGATTGTTACAATCTTCGCCAACCGAATCGTCACGGTTTCATTACCGTCATCTTCAGGAGGTTGTAGAACTACTCAATATTTGAAACATTTTCTTGAGAAAATACTGTCTCAAGTTCTTCTAGTTAGTATTTAGAAAGTGGTAGAACTCTTTTTTCGTGAGATCTGTTGTAATTATCTAAAAAAAAAAAAAAAAAAAAAGGAAAACAAGAGTCTTACAAGAAAGCATTCTGATGCAGATAAAAAAGTTAATTATGCTAATATCTTTCACCATGTTAATAATCTCAAAAGAAGTGCTTATACAAATTTTAGCCCCTCAACCGCAATTACGAGGACCGTAAAAAAATAAGTTCGCCAGGGGAAGTTAACAGAAAACAAACACGTTTTCATTGGAAAAATTTATTGAACAGATAAAGCAATTGTAGAGCTATTTTTCAACATATTCTCACTGGAATTGAGATATTTGTCATATCATGGGATCGACAGAGACTTGCAAACGGCTATCAAACGCTGGTTCCGATCCCAAGTGGCTGACTTCTACGATACAAAGATACAAAAATTGACCCCATGGTGTGACAGATGTCTCAATTCCAGTTGGGGCTATGTTGACAAATAGCGCAACAATTGCTGTATCTGTTTCAATAAGTCTTTTCACGCAATTGTGCTTTTTTCTGTAAACGGCCCCAGGGAAAATTGCTTTCTGGATAGCCTCGTAATTGTGGTCGAGTGGCCAAAATTTGTATAAGCACTTCTTTTGACATTATTAACATGGTGGAAGAAAAATATAAGTTTTTTATTTACCCTCATCAGAATGTTTGCTTGTTAGCTCTGTTAGCGGGATAGTAGTTTTCCTAAAAAATTACTTCACGTATTTATAAATCGTAAATATTTAGTAAATTTTCATAGGGAATATGAAAGTAAAGAAAATCTGCTCAGAATAATTATCAATAATAATATTATTATAAAATTTAGCAAAATGTACGAAAGGTTCCCTATGTGCCCATAGGGTCCAAAACGACCCACCCAAATTTCTTACACTATTACGCCTTTACTGAATACAATTCATGACTCTACCTCATGTAATCATATTGGTTACTGCTTACCCTATGTAATAAAACAATAACAGAACTAAAATACTTAACAATGAAGTGTCTACTTACATTTCTTCGTTGACGTGCATTATAACCAAACTAAGTGTTACACATTTTCAGTTAAAATGCACTGCAGAGAGTTACAACGGAACAATTGCACAAACAAAACTGTTGCCAATATATTATCGAACACATAATGATGGCGTCCAACCGAAAATTTAAACAAATATTAAAGGAACCAATAAAAATATGACGTGGGTCGTTAACGACCCTGTGGGCATATATGGATTAAGTTGATTGTAATCGTTATCATAATGTGAAAAGAAAACAACTGTGAAAGAAGTCTAGGGAAAGAGTCAAAACCTAAAAGCCTACTAAGCACAAACTCTAAAAGACCTGGTGTAAACACGAGGAGCAAAATACAATACTAAATTTATTAAAGAGATGTAGATAGGAAAATCCCTATGCTCTATGGGAGACGCCATTGCCCTATGGAGTTTCAAGGCTACTACTATTATTATTATTATTATTATTATTATTATTATTATTATTATTATTATTATTATTATTATAGAATTCTAACATCAGAACAGTTACCAGTTCCTGGAATATCTGGTCATGATCTTATTTTTGCCGACTATTGTCTTCAGTGTCCGAAAGCTGCAAATAAGGTGATTATTTAAGGAGATCTGAAATGTATTGACAACGACCAATTAATTTCTGACTCCTTATAAATATCATGGCGTAGTATTTTTATTTAATCACAGTTGACGAAAAAGTTTTCACTTTTAACGACATGGTAATACACATTATTCGACATACATGCACCCTTAAAGAAGAGACGTGCTACCCAACGACCTGCTCCATGGCTAAATGACAGTATTCATAACCTCATGGCATCACGTGATGCTGCCTTCAGGAAGTACAGACTCACCAAATCTGTCGAAACTTTAATAAAACAAACTTAGAAAAAGAACCACAGAAAGCATTAGGAATACTAAGCGCCGTCATGTCCTGAGTCTCGTCAACCCATTTCTCACGGTGACTTTGGAATAACTTAGGTGATATGGGAGTAGGGAAGAAAGCATCAGAAGCCGAAGTTATAAATATACCCCTTGATAAACTCAGTGAATACATTATTCGTCTCCCACCATACTGTAGTGAATCCCTCAGAAAGTGACCTCAGTGTCTAAAGTTTAGAATAGTTGTTTCCCCTTTCTTTACATTAAAAGTCACTGGTTCTATATTGTAGGGTAATATATTTGACGTTATTGTGTGTTTGGAACATTTCAAGTGAAATATCGTTTTAGTGTGACAGACATTTATGAAGACGAATGGAAAACTGACAGACTACGAGAGGGCCATTCCATGTCAAATCAACACAAAAAAGTGGACTTTTCAACCCGACCACCTCAGATTTTCATTAAATTTGGTGGGATGGTAAATAACTTTAAGTTAATTAATTATGTAAAATTTTAGCCCTCAATAATGCACGATATCCATACAGCAATTCTGTCAATACGAGAAAAAATGTAAAAATGTAGCATACTATGTCAACAAAAATAATTCATAACTTCTCTTCTAACTGAGGTAGAATCTTAAACTTGGGCTTATTTTAAAGCTAACGAATCATACTTTTCAATACAAATAGGTTTACATCAAAGTAATGAATTCTTTATTGAATGGTCACGTGAAACACATTTTAACATTGAATATCTATAAATGCGGGACACAAATTATTTCGCGAAAAATGTATGTTATAGAGGTAAGAGTATTCTCCCCTTGGTGTAAGTTTCATTTTAGAAACGTTTCAGGAATATCAGTAAACAAATATATCAATGTATTGGTTTGTAGCACTTAAACCCATCTTACACCAACACTGCATGCGCGCGAGTTCGTACTTGTCTGATTATGTGCGTCATCGATCAGTCAGGCCGTCATGAGTGGAAGTTTATACAGTCTTCAATTTATACAAAACGTGCGATCTGTTTCAAGTGCAGTGTCGTTAGTTTTTGTAGTATATGGTAGTTTTGTGCGATGTAATGGAGTCGCGTTTTAAGTTATAGGCCTATGTTTGCTGCAATCCCTTCGAGAAATCAGGGCATTGTAATTAGAGGAAAACTTTATGAAGTGTTATAGCGTGGATGCTTAATGTATTTCCTGATTTAAAACAGGAACAAAAGGTGTGCGCTATGTGTCGCAAAGGAATAAAAATATAATATGATGCTATTACGCAGAATCCTCAGAATGATTCTAGTAATGAAGAATACGTTGATTCTACAGCAAATGTAAGTTCATTAAATACAAGTCTTTTTGACCAAGGTGTGTTCCTTATTAAACAGAAAAGGCTACAACACGAGAAATATAAGAGACAGAAATTTGAAAATGCTGTAAAAGATAAAGTCTTCGATATTAAAGACGCCGAGGAACAAGGACCTTTCTGATTCTGATTGTTTCGGTTGCAGGAAAATTTTCAAAATTCAGGTAAAAGTGAGAAAATCACCATTTTAACTCTACTACCTAAAAGCTGGAGCGTAAATAATATAAAAAAGAGTTTCTTTGAGCTTTCGAATACATAATTCGGAAAGTCAAAGTCCTGGCAAAGGGAAAGGGAATATTGTGTTCACCAAATCCGAAACCTGGAAAACCTTGCTCACGGCTGTTGCCGGTAAGTTAAAGAATTCTGTTGTTCTGACGAGATTAGCAGAATGATGCCTGGTAAGAAATATTTGTTGTGATTAAAGAATCAGGGAGTAAATCACATGAGCAGAAATGAATTATATGCAGTGTGTAAAAATTCTAACCCTGAAATGAAGGTAATATTCTCCAAATTTTCAGCTCTTAGACCAAGAAATTGTATTCTAGCTGGAGTTATTGGAACTATACTGTCTGTGTTTGTGTCCTTATCAGAATGTAAAACTTATGCCGGAAGCAATATTTATTAAAGTTTCAGGCCTACGTGGATTTCTAGAACATTTTTCTTTATACCTTCCAACGTATCAACATTTCTTTGCTACTATGGTGTGCAATCCACCTCATATAAATTGCTTATTCAGGAAATGTACAGAATGTCCTGAACCATTCAAAATAAGAGAGGGTTTAGAGAAATTTTTCGAATAAAACTTCAGTGAATCAGTGACCTACAAGCAGTGGATGACGACTGACCGATCAACGCTTGAGACCATAATGAAACCCACAGACAAATTTTTCGACTGTCTCTTGGAGAAACGTGGTGATTTACTGACTCACTCATTTATATCATCTGAACAAAGTAATTTTCTACGTGATATGAAATCATTTCTACAGCCATGCCAGCTTGTTGTGCTATGCGATTTCGCTGAAAACTATTATTTAATAATCCAAGATGAAAGTCAGTCATATCACAGGACTAATGTGCAGACAACCAATCATACTTTCGTAATATATTATAACGAATCGTCATCCGATACAATCTCTATTAAAAATCTGGTAATAATTTCACACTGCCCGAAATATGACACTACAACTGTACATCTGTTTCAAAAATATCTAATGGAGTCATTAAAACAAACATCTGTAATTCACCACAAAAATTATGTATTTCTCCGAAGGATTCTCTGCTCAGTATAAAAATAGGAAAAAATTTCCTAAATCTTACATTATATGAAGATGATTTTGGATTTCCAACAGAATTGCATTATTTTTGCATATCACATGGCAAAAGAGCATGCGACGTTGTAGGTGGGACACTTAAAAGGTTTGCGGCTTGTGCTAGTTTGCAGAGATCATCCGATAAACAAATAACTACACCTAGGGAATTGTACGACTGGACAAGGGATCATCTCCCATACATTAATACAGTTTATGTGACTGAAAAAAAGCTATACTGAAGAGGAAAAAATGGTTGCTCTTCGATTTGAAAATCCACCGCAGTGTCTGGAACACATGTTTCATACAGTCCTGCTGTTTAGGATGGGTATTATACTTGCTAAGCAGTTTTAAAATGCTGCTGAAACAACGCAGCATCCTGTATGGAAAGATGATCAGGCTATTTCATCTCAGCAGTGAAAGGTAAGCATTTCTTACAGAACTTCAGGTTTAACAAAATCCATGTGACAATAATTTATTTGAGGTAATAATTAAAAAAATTCGAATTATGTACTACAAGTTAAATTACATAGCGACATTCAAGAATATGATCAAATATAATTAAATACAACGAATGTGTGGGACATAATTATCGCGACTTATACGGTTAGCTTACGCTTGCAGTGACATAATAATTTTTATCTTTGTAACCTATGAAGATTCCAAGTTGAAACTTATCAGTTCATTATATCACTAATTGAGGCGTACTATATATATATGTTTTCCTTAAAATAGAACCCCCGCATTTTTAAATATGAATATATAAAAATTGTTTCACCATGTTTTTTTAGTGTAATTGAATACATGCAGAAAACAATATAAGCAATAAAAACTATCACATATTAAGAATGTATCACCCAATTTTTGTAAATTTATCTGGAGACGTTGTTGAGATATATAATTTTAATTGAAGCGGCGTGCTTACAAAAATATGATTTTTCTTCATGTTTGAAACGCCACTGACAGAAAACGAAAAGCACAGGACATATGAAACTCGGCAGTTTTAGTTAGCTCGGCAGCTAAACAAACCCTCAAATTTTGAAAGAAATCTGAGTCGGTCGGGTTGAGCGCCTTGTTGATTTGATATGGAATGACCCGAGAAACAATTCTAAGGAGCATTCACATGTTATGAAAAGTATTTCAGCTTTTGTACAGAAACTTTGAAAAGGCTTTGAAAGTAACTTAAATGGTAATTCAAGCTGCCTCACAGCTCACAGGTGGGGCTGGGCTAGTCATAACTTATCGGGATTTGTATGCCCTAATTGTTGTCACAATTCTTATGTTTTGAAGGGAACATGTCCCATGTCACATAACTCAACGCGTGAGGGACGCCAACACAACAGGTGTTCCCCCTCAATGGCTGTTGTTCCCTATATAAGTTTTGACTCTCCCTGACCCCTGGCTCACTTGCGAACTCTCAGTTCCGAACTCCGTATTTTATCGCTCACTTGTGATTTCTTGTTTCCGCGCTCACTTGCGAACTGTGTATTTTCTGACGCGCAATCTGCGCTAGTCGACGCTAACATTCTGTAACTTTGTATCTTTAACATTTTGTAACTTTGTATCTGTTTTCATTTAGCGTCTTAAATTCTGTGACTAAGCTTCGGCTATCATTTCGGCCTGATATAATTAGAACCGTTAATAAATGAGAGCTAGCACAGTAATCCTTCTATTTATTTCTTCAACTCAACTCATCTTCCAACATCTGGGGTCGTCGCCGGTACTTCAAGAATTACGTACAACCTACGTCTTCGAAGGAAGTCCGTCGATCCTGGGACACGACAATACGACCTGAAAAACAGCCGAAACAAATAAAATTCCTACTCTTGTAGCTAATTCTCCATCTCGTGAAAAAAATGTCTTCCCGCACTTTACCGATTCTGAAGTAAGGAAGGCTCTTTAAGGCATTAAATACTGTATAAAACACAGGACACAGACAACATCAGAATACTCTTATAAATAAGTTATTGCAATATATTATGTTGCGCTTCCTATAACAAGCCATAATATATTGTAAATTCTTTCTTCATCAAGCCTGTTTGTCCGCACCTCTGGAAAACAACTTTGGTACATATGCCAAACAATATAGACAAATCTCTATTTTTCTTGTTTTATCTAAAACCTTTGAACGCATCGATCATAAGCAGTTGTCAGACTATTTAGGCCTAATCGAATTTGGTCTCATAGATCCTTTACAAGCAGGATTAAAAAATGGCCATAGCAGTTCTACTGCTTTGTTGAATATAACTAGAGTCCACGGCAATTCGGAAGGCGGGTTGTCTGCTAGCGTTTGCGTCGAGAGAGACAGATAGAGAGGGCAAGGCAGCGTACAACATTGCCACATCGTACTTCACGCACGTGCAATACAAATAGCGCAGGAGAGAATTTAAATTATCAAAAGACAATAATGACTTTAGCCGTTGATTACTGTAAGCATGACACCAAACAAACCCTCTTTCCTTCACTAACAATATTCTTTGCACGTTTCTCAATCCCACACCATATGCTTCTGCAGTCGTTTTTTGCACGTTGGCAACGTTGCTACCAGCATCAAGATGACCGGCAGCGTTCTGGTCGTTAACGTTTTTATAATAATTATACACCTTAAACACTATTTTCCGCGCCTGCTTGTGTAATACTTGTGTTTTTACAGTCTCTTCTTCCATTTATTTACCTTACATACACATAGCAAATGTTAGTTTTACTTATTCAATGTACTGAAACACTCGCACGTGAACAAACGAACTCAGGAAGTGCTTCTTATAGACTGATTCTGATTGGATCTACTGTACAAGCTTGTGACGTCACATACCAGAAATGCTACGGCGCATATAGAAGCTAACCGCCTTCCGAAATGACGTCTAGTCTAAGAACATACGAACAGCCATGGATAAATGACAGGCTACTATATTAACTTTATTTGATTATAGTAAAGCCTTTGATTCTGTTGATTTTGACCTACTATTTACTAAACTATAGACGCTACATCTTTCTGAGAGTGTTAACACCTGGATACACTCCTACCTTACTGGCTACCAGCAGCGCGCCATATCTATTAATAGTTTCTCATCCTGGCGGACTGCAGAGACAGGAGTTCCTCAGGGTTCAATATTAGGCTCCTTGCTGTTCCCTATATAAACGGAATTTCTAAATCATTTAAACACTGTAGATATCAAATATATGCAGACGACGTTCAATTGTATATTTATGTCCGTCCTGATGCACGAAAGGACAGCATTACTAGCCTTAATGAAGATCTGGACTCTATCTATTTCTGAATTCAACAATTTGGACTTAATCTAAATGTATGTAAGTCGTAGGCTATTCTATTTGCGAACCAAAAATTAATTCCTAATATCAACGACCTGAATGTCTCACTTGTGACACTGAATAAAATAATTATCCCGTTTACATCGACCTTGAAAAACCTCGGAGTTCATTTCGAATCAGTCACAATTGGGGTACACGTATTAAATATATTCGTACATATAAGAAGGCAATCTCTATTCTCCACTTCCTAAAGAGATTTTATCATTATCCATCTGAACTAGAACAGACGCTTGTACACACACTCATTCCACCTAATTTCAATTGAGGAGCGTTTTTTCAAAACTCGATAGATGCTAAATTTTGTGAAATTGAGTTATACATGATGTCACTACAATTTTGTTACTGTGCATCCAACTGTGAAGTCAGATTTTTCATAACGCGACACATGCAGCATGTAGAGGATGTTAAACTTGATAGGTTTTTTCAAAACTCGATAAATGATTTAATTTAAATAAAGCAAACTCGATAAATGCAGCGTGAATAAGTAGATGTTATACTGCGCAAGTACTCTCCAGGAACACGTTTGCTGTCTGGGATAGCATTTACGGTATATAAATAAATTTATAGTTCATTGTTGTACCAGGAGCAACCAATATTAATTTTCTTTACTGATTGTAGCTTACTTTTAATGGTCTTAAAGAGGTATAACATCATATTATACTAAATGTCTGGATCAGAAGATAATATTACAAGTCACAGAGTTGTATGGTGGCCGAAAATATAGATTGAACTCAAAGAAGCAAAGGAAAGAGATTAGAATAAACAATAAAGAGCCTCAAATTGTTTGCTCACACGGAATTCAAGATATACATGTGGAACAACTGGATAATACCCACGGCAGAGCAATGTCGATAGTCGACGTTACTCGCTGGCCACTAGTCACCAGACCGTACCGAGCCGTGACAAACAAAACACAATCAAAATGGTGGTAGTGAAATTCGCGGCTATATTCTTAAATAATTCACTGCATTAGTCAAGTGCAAGACTTCTGGCTCCTGTTGCATTCAAACAATTATAAAATACGATAATTTGGTCCAAGGAGCATCCGTTTTTGATGCAAAGATAATTTGTTTGGCTTGTTTCTTAAATAAAATTACGAAATTGCGTTCCTGTGCTTAACATTTAATAAAAAGAGAAATATAGCAAAACTGTTTTGTCTCGAGACTCTCATCTAAGTCACGTAATAGCTCACGTAATCTACTTCTATATATTTGCGCAAATATTTCTTGTAGCTAACAGTGGTGCTATCTCTCAGTAATGTTCAGAACGAAGGAGGTAGAGAGAGAAAAGAAACAAATTTCTCCCTCCAACGACGCCACACACCAACGTCGTGTTCTTATGTTGGCAAGATTGTGTATTTACTTAAATTTGGTGCTAAACGTAACGGCACGGTTCAAAGATACCGTGGGAACTCTCCAGTTTAGCGATACATGTAAATGAAAATGTTAAAGAAAAGAGAGAGTGTAAAGCTGTAGATTTAACCTATGTTGATATCAGTCATTTAATCACAGAGTAATGGCTCTTAACCGAATTGATCAAAATAAATTTTTACTATAACTTATTATATGAACATTTCATCTCCAATTTTGAGTCCAGATAACATATGGTTATTCGTTCTACGCTCCCATTCAAAATGACTTACCAACGTGTCATAAGTTACAAAAATCTCAGAAGACAGTCACTGTATCAGTAAGCAGTACATACTTTGGGGACAAGATATAGGTAGAAGTGCTGAAGAAGAACGAGATAACTAAAAAATCATGAAAGAATCTCCAGTGATGGCGAATAAGAACATGGTAAACAAGGAAAAGAAAAAAGATATCTCCAATCTCCTTAAATATTTTGAATTATCAGCAGATGCAAATGAATCATATCAAGATATTCTGGAGTAATTTTTATTTCAGTTTAACTACATGTTTATTTACTTAAAACTACAAACTACAAACTATATTATATTATATTATATTATATTATATTTTATTATATTATATTATATTATATTATATTATATTATATTATATTATATTATATTATATTATATTATATTATATTATATTATATTATATTATATTATATCTACAAAATCTCCTCCCATCCTGCAGTACATAAAACTATAAATGTGAACTTAATAACTCTAAACAATATGTTCTTTCATTAATAATTCAGAATACATGTATTTAATTGTTTATTATTGATTATTACGCGTGTAAAATTATTGTACATTATTTACTGGTTTATTAAAGACATTTCAGCGTTAAAAGTAATAAAACAATAATAAAAAAATGATAAAATTAATATAAGAACTTGTTCTCATAGTGAGCATTTGTCGAGTTTTGAAAAAAACTTAAAGAATTTACAATTAAATATAGTAAAATATTAAAATATAATTTTTATTTTAATAGCTTCCTTAAATTAGTCTTCAATATGACTAATATTTCTGTGTGTGAAAAGTATGGAAAAAATAATGGTTCTAGGTGTAAAGAAAAAACACAATTACTGAAAAATTGTGTTGATAACATCTATCTACATTTTGAAAAAACGCTCCTCAAAAATTATTGTGAAGTTTTGTTCATTGATCTTAGGATTGATTCCTTCCAGAAACTATAGCGTATTCATAACGAGTGCGTCCGCTTCATTTGTAATGTTCGATATTATGATCATATCTCTCTCACCTTCTTTCGAGAAGTTATCATGGCTTAGGTTACATGAGAGGAGAAATCTGCACTCGCCTTCGCTCTTATATCGAATTATGCACACTTCATCCTCCTCTTATTTATTCTCCCGTTTTCATATTCTCTCTCGCTATTTTAACATTAATACTCGATCGAACACGTAACATGCTAGCAATATCACACCACACATCACCTCTATCTGTATTCCTTTTCTTTCACTGTTGCTACTTCTGGTCACTGGAACTCTCTGCCGTCCGAAGTCAAGAGCTACCGAATCTTGTAATCTTTTAAATCAAGGCATAAAATTATCTTATGACGAGTTGTCAGACAAACTTACTGTTATAACAAGTTTGATAAGTTATAGACTGAAATTATATAACAAAATATTTTAATACACAATTCGAACTTATCTGAAATCAAACCTCATTATTACGTTCAAATGTTATAATAAGTGTTTTATTGCATGTTTCCACGTATTCACTACATATTGATATTCCACTGACATTTATTTTACTTTATCTGTTGTTGTTTCATCATTTTCTCTATAATATCTATGATGTTATGTCTATCATGTGAGAACTCGAGCTACTTATTATCATAATTTTTCTTTAGTGTATGTACCTAACAAAAATTATGTTCCTTCTATTGTCTGTATTTCACTTTATTATTATTGTTGTTGTTATTATTATTATTATTATTATTATTATTATTATTATTATTATTATTATTGTTATTCTCTTATATTTTTAAACATTGTATATGTCTCATTTATTTTGACTTTCTGTTCCCATTTTATTATTCTTTTCTCTTTCTTTGTATATATTATATATAGGCTGATCCGTTTGGGTATGGGTGATATTAATTTATTATTATGAAACTATTATGATAGTATGAGAAATTTCTTGCTTGTACTATTATGCTTAAAAATGGTAGTTTCCACATATGGTAAGAATGAAAATCAACAGTGCATAATGTAAAATGAAAATCGTAGTTGATCTAAACTGCTACAATGTGTTCTTTGGTATGCTAAATTTGAGAGTGTTAAACAAGTTGGAGAAAGCTGGTTTTGCAGTGAAAGATCTGCCCTTAGGCAGTACATTGAATAAATGAAATGTGTTCAAAGAGAATTTCGACGACGTGAGTATGGTGAACGCAATGTACCTAAATAAATTGAGAGCTTTGAAGGATAGCATTAGTGTTTCGAATAAGGGGGGGATCTGACACATGGATGAAACCGAAGAATTCCAAACCTAGGAGTAAACGTTTCTCTGCGGATGATGCTGCATCAATCAAACTGACCAACAAATTCAGTGCTCTTCAAGCAATGAATGTTGATCAGGAGAACTCAGACCCAATATCGACAATAGTAAAGGTCAGTCAGAAAACAGATAAGGTTAATGATTGTAAGAGTAAAGTATTGATTTTAGGAAGCAGCCATGCAAGTGGTATTTCCTCACTTTTGAAGTTGAAACTGGGCGAAGAGTTTGATTGATCAATTGTATGTAAACCTAATGCTCCTCTCAAGAATGTTGTTGAGGATATGATGAAATTGAGTTCAAATTTTTCTAAAAGGGATCATGTAGTTACAGTGGGCGGGCCAGGTAATAGTATTGATAACGGTTGTAACTATTCTATTGAGAAAGATGTCAACAACATAATTGAAATGAGCAGCCATACCAATGTGGGATTTCTCAGTCTTTTCAGTAGGTACTACAAGCCGTATCTTCACAGGAGGGTTCGACTTGAGCGGGCTCTGATGAGACCTGGGGCATCACACAATAGTTTGATAGATGTAAGCCCTATAAGAAGGTATGAATATACATCACATGGCCTGCATCTTAATGGTAGAGGCAAGGAGCAACTTTCGGTTCTTATTGCTAATAGCATCAGAGGCAGCCATATTAGAAAGCAGAGTTGCAATATTCCTGTGTTAGTCAATGCCAGGGCTTCTCCTTTTTTAGGTTGTACCTTCCACCAGTAAGGTGTTTAAAACAAGTTCAACTAAATTGTAAATGCTCTGATATTTCTAGTAATGACTATTCTAAACACAGTAACTTCACTATTTTTAATCAAAATATTAGGTGATTAAGAAAAAAACTGATGAATTGATCACTTCTTTAGCATCTCAAAATCATAAACATTAGATATTATGTATAACTGAACATCATATGAAGCAACAGGAAATATTACAACAGCCTTTACATAGATATTTAGACATTTCTGTAGACATGTCTTCCAAAAAGGGGGTGCCTGTATTTTTTATCAGAGAGGATCCATTATTTAGTAAAATTGATATATCTGATTTTTGTCTTGAAAAAGATAGTGAAATCTGTGGAGTACAAGTTGGTTATGATATATCAAATTTAATTATCTTATGTGTTTATAGGGCGCCAATGAGAGATTATAAGAAATTTACAACTAACTTAGATTCATTATTGAAAAGACTTTATAAACCACATACCGAATTTGTAATCTGTGGTGACATAAACATAGATTATTTACCAGAAAGCTCACGTAAAAGAAAATTAAACTCACTTCTTGAAACATATAATCTTAGTCACACAGTAAGTTTCCCAACCAGAATACAAGCTGGAAGTAGTACAGCCATTGATAATATATTTATAGATAAAAGTAGATTGAATTCCTATTCAACAGTACCATTAGTCAATGGTCTGTCTGAACACGATGCACAAATTCTAAGTGTTTTCAATGTGAGTGAAAAATTCCAAAGTGTTTATTTAATAATTAAAACAAAATGATTATAAATGCTGAATCTCTTCATCATTTAAATACATGTCTACAAAAGGAATCTTGGGAAAATGTAAATAGTACCGATATCATTGATATTAATACTAAATTTAATGCATTATCATTAAATTTACGAATTATTTCAATGAATGTTTTCCATTCAAGGTGGTGAAAAAATGTAAAAGTAAAAACATGTGGATAACTCACGGAATTAAAATATCATGTGTTACAAAAAGGAATCCATATTTAGTGAGTAGGAATAGTGATTATCCTCATGTTCTTAATACTACAAGAATTACTGTAAAACTTTGTCAAAAGTTATAAAAGATGCAAAGAAAATGTATCTGAATGAAAAAAATACAAAATTCAGATAATAAGATTAAAACTATTTGGGATATTATTAAAAATGAAACTAATCGATATTCAAAGAATGAAAATATTACTTGCATTAAAATCAATTATTGTAAAATAGATAACCCAAAATCAATTGCAAATCATTTTAACGACTCCGATATAAATATCATTCACAACCTAAAGATTCAAGAATGTGCAGAAGATGCTGCACTTGGTTACCTAACTGATGCATTTAACACTGAGTTTTTAGGTCTCAAATTTATTCCCACTACCACAGCAGAAATCATGCATGTGATAAAACAACTAAGAACAAAATATTCCTCTGGATATGATGAAATTCCAAGGAAAGTTCTGAAAGCTTATTCAGAAATAATATCCCCCCGTTAAGCTATCTATGCAATTTGTCAATGCAATATGGTATTTTTCCAGAAAGACTCAAATATTCAATAGTAAAACCAATGTACAAAAAGAGAGATAAATGTACTATTGCTAATATTATAGACCCATATCATTATTAACAACATTCTCAAAAGTGTTTGAGAAAGTTATGTATAATAGATTATATCATTAGGAAAATAGACTACAAAAGAAAATCTGCCATAGTGAAAAGGAAAGTAAGACAGATTAAAAAACAGTTGGGAGAAATATGTGAGTGAATTAAAACATGACATTGAAGGAAGACAAGATAGAGCATACAAAATCATGATATATTTAAATAGGGAGGATAAAGATATCTTACAAATAAATTCAATAGCAGAAACGGCATGGCTACAATATTATGAAAGTCTCTGGACTAATGACAATGATACATAAGTTACGGTAAATGCAGATCCCAATGTAGATCCAATTACTGAAGAAGAGATGGATGAAGCACTGGTACACTGTAAAAATAAGAACACTCCTGGAGTTGATAGGATAAACACAGAATTGATCAAATATGCTCCTAATACTGTTAAAACCAGAATCCTTGAGCTGTTGAATATGTGTTGGACAACAGGTTTTGTACCAGAAGAATGGAATATAGCACAAGTATGTCCTATTTATAAAAAAGGAGACAAAGTTAACTGTTATAACTATCGATGGATAAGCCTTTTATGTTCCTGTTATAAGATTTATGCTAGAATAATAACAAAACGTGTAAAAACAATTGTAGAATCACTAATTTCGGAGAATCAACATGGATTCAGGAAAGGAAGGTCATGTGCAGATTGTATATTTATCATCACACAACTAATTGAAAAGCGACGAGAATTCAATCTTCCTTCATATTTTGTCTTTATAGACTACGAAAAGGCTTTTGATAGAGTTGATCGTAACATAGCATGGAAAGTACTGATGAATCGTGGAATCCCATCTCAACTAATTAGTGCTATACAGAGCCATTACAAAAACAATAAAATAATGATTAAAATACCGAACAGTACAAGCGAAATGGTAGAAATAAATCAGGGAGTGCGAAAAGGGTGTCCCCTCTCACCCACTATGTTTAATATATACATGGACGAAGTCATACAAATATGGACGACGAACATTGAACATTTTACCATTAACCCAGATAAGACTGACGTCCTATATATAGGACGGAACGTTTTATTTTTTAACATTGCTGTGTAAGATTTTCATAGTCGGCAATCATGATACCATAATCCTTATGTGTTATAAATTGCCTCCAATTTTTTTTCTTATATTTAGTCTGTCATAGTCTTTGTTATTAACATATTTGTGTGAAACGTCCGGTGTCCTATATATAGGACGTCAGTCTTATCTAGGTTAATAAGCTAAATTTTTATGCAGACGATCAAGTGATAATTAGTGGCAGTGAAAATGAATTACAGAAAGCAATTTTGAGATTGAATAAAGTAGCCATTGATTTTAATATGAAAATCTCAGCAGAAAAAAACAAAAACTATGGCATTTGTAGGATCACGACCATTACGGGTGAAAATTGAATTAAATAATATAATTGTACAACAAGTAAATACATTTAAATATTTAGGCTGCAATATGACTTACAAGGCAAACTCAGAGATTGAAACTAAAATCAATGTTTTTAATCATTTTTGCGGAACTATACGACGAACATTGGGCAGAACAATGAGGAAGGAAACTTTATTAAAATTTTACAAAATTATGGTTCTGCCAGCATTCCTTTATGGCAGTGAGAGTTGGACATTAAGAAAAGATCAAGAACGTAGAATTCTAGCCAGCGAAATGAAGTTCTTAAGATATGTGGCAGGTTACACCTTGATAGATAAGAAGAGAAATGAAGATATAAGGAAGGAGCTAAAAATGGAAAGTTTAATCGAGACGAGTAACAATTTTAGAACTAACTGGGTACAACATGTAGACCGAATGCCTGAAACACGCATAACAAAAGCTGCTCTACAGTATATGCATAGAGGAAGAAGATCGCTGGGAAGACCTAGAAAGAGATGGCGAGATCAATTGTGAGGAGACGTAACAGGCCATTCGAGAGGCCTAATACTTGTTTGAAGATGATGATCATGATCATCATCATTACCTGGAGTCCAACAATATATTAGTTTTAGAACAGCTTGGAATTAGAAAACAAAAATCGGCAGAGAATGCGGCTTTTAATTTGGTGGATTATACACTAAATTCATTAAATTCGAAACTATATGTCGGTGGGATTTTTTGTGACTTGGCTAAAGCATTTGATTGTGTAGACCATAGTATATTAGTAAAAAGAATAGAAGTTTTGTGGTATTAAAGATGAGACGTTGGGTTGGTTTATATCGTACTTATCAAATAGAAAACAAAAAGTAGAAATAAATGTACCAAATAGTCATAAAGTTACTTATTCAGAATTTATAAATATTAAACATGGTGTTCCGCAGGGGTCAATTTTAGGTCCATTGGTGTTTCTAGTTTATATTATTGATCTAGTCTTGACCATAAACAATTTATCTCATGTAATTTCATATGCAGATGATACAAGTGTGATTATTTCAAGCAAACAATACGATCATTTTATAAAAATTTCAATACAGTGCTGAATCTAATGAATGAATGATTCCATGCAAATAAACTAGCACTTAATGTTGACAAAACCAGTGCAGTCAAATTTAGTACATACAATAGTGCTCAGGTTTCCTGCAGTATTCGATTAAATGGAACTCATCTCAAATAATCTATAAGCACAAAGTTTCTTGGTTTAGAATTGGATAATCACTTGAACTGGAAAACGCATATAGAATGTATTACTCGTAAATTGAGCTCTGCCTGTTATGCATTAAGATCCTTATCTACTATTGGTGATATAAACTTACTTAAAATGTCATACTTTGCATATTTTCACTCTGTAATGAAATATGGATTAATATTCTGGGGTAACTCGTCTGAAGCTAAACACGTTTATTTTTTACATAAGAAAGCTATAAGAATAAAGCCTGGTATGCATAAAAAGATATTGTGTAAAAATATTTTCCGAAATTTAGAAATCTTAACCTTAACTTGTGAATGAATACATTCTTTCCCTAATGATGCTGTATATTAAGAACAAAGATAAATCCAGCACTAATCAAGACATTCATCATTTTAATACAAGACATAAATCAGATCTTCATCTACCCTCTGTTAGTTTAAGCTGTTTTAAAAAAGGAGGTCGCTATTAATGTATAACAGTCTTCAATACACTGCCTTAATCTTAAAGATTTGAAGAACCATGAGAAAAGGTTTAGAAAAGAATTAACCAAATTTCTACATACTCATACCTTCTACACAACTGATGAATTGTTTATGCTTATGATTTGAATTATTCTACTTAAAATGACATGTACAATTTTAAGGTAAAGTACCCAAATAAAGGACACTTTTTTTAACTGCTTATAAGTGAGTATGGGAATAGACATTTTTAATATTAAATGAGTGGAATACACACAACATTTCGTCCATTTTTTATAATTGACAATACAAATTTAGTTAGTTTTTATTGTTATTTTAAATTATAAAAAGAAGTAAAACTCTGAAATAATGATGTTTTGGAAAGAGGTTCCAAATAAGAGATACGTGTGTTATTTAACTTTATTTTTTAACATGGGTAAAAATTATTATCATTGGGTGAAAATTGAAGCAATATATAACATTGTTAAATCATATGGATACTTTATTAAAGTCATGAACATTTTAAAATTGAAGGGGTCAGTGCAACAGTGGTCTAACTCCTCTCAACAGTAATTTTGTTGTTTACTTGAAAATTTTCCAAATGAAATTAATATGGTTTACGAAAATAACACATAGTCGGTCAAATTGGACATTGAGGGTGAAGTGGTAGTTATTGAGGCCCCACGTTGGAGACCATTTGGGTGGGGGCGTCTCGGTGTTGCGTGAGATTCACTCAGGGTAGCCGAGGTACTGTTGTGGTATAGGATGATGTCGGGAATAATACCAAGCCGGCTACTTATACAAAAGGCAGTGTAAACTCCAAAATTATAAGTTTATTGTCGTATTCACTTGGTAAACCCTAGAGTATGTATTTCCGGCTGACTAATAATTCAATCGTTGGTCGCCCTTCTGTATCGACTCTATGGCAGCTCTAAATAAGCTCTATCCGATACTATAAATTCAATACTATGCCCAGTACACTATCATCGACGCTCCTAAACGTTGACGAGTATTCTCGCCGGTGACAACGTTCTATCTATCGAGTCTTCGCCGGAAGGAAGACTATTAAGTCGGGCCGCCGACACCAAAAAAAACTCTGTGTGTCGTGCCGTCGACACGAAAAGAAGTCGTAGTCCTGTCGACACAAAACGAAGTAGTTATTGCGCCCTGTATGTAGGGCCGCCGACACGATAAGAAGTTGTGTTTGTGCCCTGTATGTAGGGCCGCCGACACGATGAGATGTTGTGATGATCTCCGCTCCCCGTCACCCTTATTTATAAAAACCTACCCTACGCTAAAACTAACTATCCTATTGGTTAAAAACTACGTCACTTAACCGGCCTAAAATCTATTCTCTATTGGTCCAACGTGACCTCATAAGTTGAACCACGATCTCTTCTTATTGGGCGCGAAATACGTCATCTCTAAATTTAAACTTTGGACTTCCCACAACATCTAATTAGTTCGAAGATCTTGGAGAACCCCGTTCTTTGGAAAACCCAAACTTGCAATTGCTTTCCCACGGGTCCAGTCTAACTCCGGCTTTTACGCATCGCCGAGTGTCTATATACAATCACGCACAAGGTGGCCCTAAATCTGTCCGATGCTGACAAGTGACGAAACACCTGTGTGGGAAGCTAATTCTAACGAAGTCGCCAGAACATCCCCGCGAATACATGTAATAAAAATATGGAGATATCACTTCGCTAATAAATCGGTCTCTCCCTCTCCTAATTCCTGCTTCAACATGAATGTACTAATCTAACTTAGGCTACTATTGCTAACGTTCATATTTTGCTAGAGAAAGAAAAAATGATAGATTATTAAACTTCGATCTCCGTGTTTTAAATTTAAGCTGATTGCACTTATTTTGCGACCCCTTTAATTGATACAATCCTTATTTCGCTGTATTGAGCAAGTTGGACAAATAAAAATTTAGTAAATAAAAATTTTGCATTAGTGCCGTAGTCTTCGTGTGCCCAACGACGACATTTTGAACACTGAGTTCTCCCCCCTGGGCCCTGGTGTCCTTTGAAAAAATCTAATGTAAAACAAGCATTCTCCATCATCATAATTTTCTCCATGTTCCGTCTCACTAGAGTTAATTAATTGCATTTTCACATCGGATTCTTGATCACTGGAGGAACTCACGCAGTGCTTCTTAGACTGATTTTTTCTGTGGTTTTTGTTGTTTTTCGAACTTCTTGCGAGCTCCATCGTTTCTTTGTTTTTTCTTATGTAAACTCTTTCTCATTTGTTACTGATAAAGAGTTGATATTATGATAGCTCCTTTCCTGCCCTGGATACTTTACATACGACTTCACACTGGTTGAAGCTTGCGGCTCTTGAGGTGGTTGTTGCTGCTTCTGTAACTGTGATATAACCAAAGTCACCGTTTCTGGCACGTGAAATAAGTAATGGGAACGTTGAGAGCGAATAACTTATCATTGCCACAGTCTGTGGGCATGAAAGCTGACAACTGTGATTGGCAGTTTGTTGACGTAACATTTGTTTAGAAGATGGTACCACTCTCAGCCGAAGCGGTAACAGATGCCACTGACTAGACAGTGTACTCAAGGACACATCCCAGACTTGCAAAGTGCGAGTGTCTTGCCTTTGACGCAGTCAGTGGCCAATAAGACTGACAACTCTAATTGGCAGATTGCTTTCGTGACGTGTTGGGTGTTGTCTTTCTCAGCTACATTAGCAACAAGTGCTCACTGACTGGTTTTTTACTCAAGGACAAGCGCCACAAACGCTGGCACTGGCTGTAGTGGCGATATTTACACAGATCCAACGAAATTTTCGAAACCAGGAATCACAATTAAATTTAATAGTTTTAATAATTGCACAAGATTTTTATTTGAAATATGTAGAGAATTTTTTTATGTTATTGGGTTATTTTACGACGCTGTCTCAACATTTAGTTTATTTACCGTTTGAATGAAATGAAGGTGATAATGCCGGTGAAATGAGTCCGGGGTCCAGCACCAAAAGTTACACAGCATTTGCTCGTATTGGGTTGAGGGAAAACCCCGGAAAAACCTCAACCAGGTAACTTGTCCACACCGGGTTTCGAACCCGGGCCACCTGGTTTCGCAGCCAGACGCTCTGACCGCTACTCCACAGGTGTGGACTATGTAGAGAATATTTCACGAATTACGCACTTATGATTTGATGTTTAAGTAATGTAAATATTGTCAGACTAGCCAATTTTAATTGATTGTAGCTATTGATATTATTGTCATCTCAATGAATAATTAATTTTAGTCATTAATAATGATAACTTAATTATTTAAATTAGTAATTTTGTAATGAATAATTGAGGACAATGGATAATTAATAATTGACCTAATTCGTAATTAATTTTAATTAATAGTTCAATTAATCTTTTATTGGTTCTTACGTAGTTTATGGCAGACAGACTGAAACGACTGGAAGCATTAATGACTTTCGTAAACTCTCAAAGGTGAGCATCATAATAAAGCCAAATAAGGGTTCTAAATAAGAGATACTATCTCTTAATAGGACTCCTAGGTATCTCTTCTTAGGGAACAGAGTAAGTAAAAATGAAATAGCTACCCAAGGTCATAAATTATTATCTATGTTATTAGCAATCTACCTTATTATATGCAACATTTTCCCAGCAATTTTATAAAATTAATAATAAATTTGTTGTACCTTACATTAACTGCTGTTCACTTCCTCAACAAAAACCATCAAGAAGATCAAAATGTAAAAAGTTACTTTTCTTGCTCTCAGCGTCGTTGCTTACTTTCAACTGAGGTTAGACAAAGAACACAATGTCTTAGAAGCAAAAACATTGATTTACCATAGTTGTCGAGAGATGGCAAATTATACCGGGGAAATTAACTATGTATCTCTTATTAGGAACCTGTATCTTATTTGGGTACTTTACCTTATATAGTTCAACTAAAATATGTTTTTATATTGACTTAATCTGTTTACTATGCATTGTATATTTTTTGTTTAGCATAACTGATGAATTGTATGTGCTGTAAATTAAATAGTATACTGTATAGGTCAACTGATGAATTGTTGAAGCTTATAAATTGAATTAGTCTACTTCATATTCTAATTCTAATTTCTAATTTATTCACAATTTACATTTGAAATGAAACATATGAATTTATACCCGAAATGAGCATATGCTCGTGCTCGGGTACAGTCCAGTAGTCTACATAAATTTTACAGAGATCAATAATAATGTTGATAATAGGAATAATAGTAACAATAATAATAATAATAATAATAATAATCATCATTATCATCATGATAATAGTTATAATAATATATTAAAAATAATAATAATAATGATAATAATATATTAAAAATAATAATAATAATAATAATAATAATAATAATAATAATAATAATAATGGTAATAATAATAATAATAGCAATAAAAATATTTACAATAATAATACTAACACAGATAAAATAAAATATAAAACCACTTAGCGAGAGTTAACACAATTTAAATAAGCATATAATAGCCAGGAAAAAAAAATGAACTCGAAAATCAACAGTAAAGTTCGTTGTAACGCAGACGACAGCAACCGCCGTATTGACATTGTGCTAAGCATAATTGGTAGTAGGGGGGAGCCGAAGGTCTTCGTAACTGCCGTTCTCTTCGAATCTTCTCATACAATCATGGGAAGTTAATGCTGAAAAACAAAATGTCTATGAGTCAAACTCTTCATTATTACCAGGATAAATACAAATAATACTGAAATATATTAATAAAGTTTCAGTTATAGATCTCCCCTTTTGTGCAAGAGGTATCATATCATGAATTGTACAATTTTGTATAGCTTAACGAAAATAAGTTTGTAAATTGAACTAATTTGATTGGATATGTTTGTATAGTTTTAAAATGAATACTAGTCTGTATAGCTCTACTGATGAATTGTATATGCTGTAAATTGAATAGTAGTCTGTGTAGCTCAATTGATGAATTGTATATGCTGTAAATTATATAGTAGTCTGTATAGCTCAATTGATGAATTCTTTATGATTATAAATTGAATTAATCTACTTAATATTAATTGCACAAATTTGTATAGCTTAATGAAAGTATGATTGTAAATTGATTTAATCTGCTTACTTTGTATTGTCTATGTTTGTTATGAATTGTATATGCTTTAAATGATTAGTAATCTATATAGCTCTATTGATAAATTGTTTGTGTTTGTAATTTGAAGTAGTTTACATGAAGTATGTATTATTAATTTCTGTATATCACAACTGATTGAATTGTTTATGCCTTAAATTTAATTACCTTACTTGTTTTGTATTATACATATAACTAAACTGATGAATGATCGTTTGCGTTTGTAAATTTAATAACCTGATTGGCTATGTATTGTATATTTTTAGTAGAGCCATCGATGTAGTTCAGTCGGCAGACTCGCTGGGCTGCTGATCCGGAGCTGCGTTCGGGCTTGGGTTGGATCCCCTTTTGGTCTCATGGAATGGTTTTCTTCCGAGGTTTTCCCCAGCCGTGAGACTGAAGCCGGATGGTCTATGGCGAGTCCTCGGCATCACTTCATTTCACCGCTTTGACTTGATTACCTGGTTGGGTTTTTCCGAGGTTTTCCCCAACCAAAAGGCAAATGCCGGGTAATCCTTTGGCGAATCCTCGGACCTCACCTCATCTCACTACATCTCGCCAATATTGTAAGATTGCACAAAATTGTAAAAAAAAAAATTGTAAAAAATTACTAAATTGTAAAACTGTAAAAATTGTAAAATAATGTAAAAAGTTTTAAAAATTGTAGTTGTAATATTGTAAAATTTTGACTTGAAGCTTAAAGCTTCATTGTTCATGTAAGATCTGTAAAATATAATAAAAAATGAAATGAAAATGAAATGAAATACGATTCCATAATGTTGTGGTATCGAACATTTATAGAAACAGGTTCTGTGATTAAAAAAAAAAGAAAAACATGCAGGAGGTCGTAGGCGAAACCCAGTACGAGAAGCAGTCTATTCCGTCTACCATTGTCAACTTGCCTTTTCTCATAGTAAGTAAACACACAATTTCATAAGACCTTTCTTAAGTTCTTTCTTGACTGAAAATCCACGTATCTCCTACGAGCTTTGAAGATCAAGTCCAAAAGTTAACATATGGTGTGGAGTGAGCCGCAATAAAGTGTATGGACCATTCTTCTTTGCAGAAAAGACAATACTCTATGGATCTTACTTGGATGTGTTGTAGTTGTTTCTGTTGCAACAACTTGATGGAGACAACAATATGAGCATTGTATTCTAGCAAAATGGTGCACCACCTCACTAGGCATGGGAGGTTCGTCATTTGCTAAAGCTTTGAATCGTATGTGGTGTGGTCGTGATGGACCATTGCTTGGCCCCCAAACTCCCCAGATCTAACTCCTCGTGACTTCTTCGTGTGGGGTTTTGTTAAAGACATTGTCAATTCACAGAAACCAGGAACATTGATTGATCTAAAGTTAAAAATTACTCAATCTTTACAACAAATCAGCCCTCTAATGTTACAACTGGCATGGGCTGAATTGCATCGCCGTTATGATTTATGCAGAGTATGCAATGAGGATCACGTAGAGTTCTGATAAATTTCCCATCTTTCAATGCTGTATACACAAAGTTTCAACAAATGAAGTTCAGTAGTGAATGTTTAACAGTGTTTTTATTTTATCCATACCCAAACAAATCACCTTGTATTATGATTCATTTCTACTGCCTTGTTGTTTACGTTGTATTATGATTATCTCCTTCAGTTTTTCTACTGTACTATATTTTATAAATTTGTAGTGTTTTTGTATCGTATTTTTAATCCTGATTGAGTATTAGAGAAGGCCGTATGGCCTTAACTGTGTTAGGTTAAATGAATTATTATCATTATTATTATTATTATTATTATTATTATTACGAGTAGGGTAAATTAGGGTCTGTTTGACAGTCGGGCATGTTGGACACTTTGTACTTTAACGTCTTACCTCGCCACTTGTGGGCACCACATTCTGCTAGAAACCAGTGACGGAAGTAGCCCTAATTTACCCTATTAGGCTATTATCTCCACACTCATATCCATGTTCAAAAGGTATAACAGACAACTGTTAAATATACGGAGGTATTAATTCGCTAAATACAGCATTGCTTAATAATAATAATAATAATAATAATAATAATAATAATAATAATAATAATAATAATAATAATAATAATAATAATAATAATCAAGCAAATAAGTTATATAAATTTCAAAACACAGGTGCAACATGTAAACTTACACTGAGAAACGAAGTTAAAAAACATGCCATGCTGAAGTTTCACAAATAGACGACTGTTTCGTCATCCACAAATGAAGCGGAAAATTGAGTCCTTAATAAGGCAGAGAGAAGAGACAGAATCGGCCAAAATGAGATCCTGAGGGGAGTACAAAATAAAAATATAAGACATAGTTGAAAAATTCGTAACTGAAATAAAGAAGATCCAAACACCAAAACAAATTGGCAAAGGCAAATTTTAATAATGAAAGAAATAAGCAATATAGATCGACAGAACATACATATGCCAGAAGATTAAAAAGACTTTACGTGTTATTTCCAATACCTTAAAGCGGGGGTCATCAGCACAGAGCACCCTGGTGCTAGCGTCTTTTACCCGCGGAGAACACACTGCACTATGGTGCACTCGTAGCTGCTAGAGGATATGCTCTCTACCTCTTCCTGCTGCACGAGGGGCACGCGGGATGGCTCCGCTTACCCTTTACCCATTTCAGCAAGTGCTGACGACCACTGCCTTAAAGAATGTGGATATTTTCTGTCATTTCTAAAAACAAACATAATTTCCCGTTCTACATTCATAAAATAGGAGGTATACCAAACATTATGGACCGATATGTTGCGCTGTTCAGTTGTTCTGTTGTTGCCTAGAGGACATTGCTTACTAATACCGAGATCAAGAATGAAAGTCGATTGGTTACGTCTGTTTGTCTATTACTATTGTCTTCAACCATGGAAGTCGTTGACAAATTAGCAACTAACAAAACAAGCCATCTTGTTTCCATAAAGGTTACAAATATAAGCAAAATTAATACAATTAATATCACGAATTGGTTGTGTGAAAAAAAATTCAGTGTAAAGGAAAAATTACAACTGACGAAAATCACTGAATATATAGCAAGATGTGAAAAAGAAAAACTCAAATTCATTTTTAACTAAAGGACAACAGAAAAGTGGTTCTCATGCCACCGGTGTATAGGGAAGTATTTCAGGAAGCTCCAAGTTTAGGTTACGAGTTTGTGACAGCAATTCTCCAATTCAATTCTCTAGCCACAACACTGTCTAGCCTCTTGCGTCTTGAGATATTTGCTGTCTTATTTTTGAAGTTCAATATAATTCTACACTTCAAAGAAAAAGTCATTCACATGAGGAAAAATGCAGATATACCTATTATATTTACACTATACTTCGGGTCTCTACACGTAAACCTTAGCCTATATTATAATCATGTATGAAGTATTGCATAGTACACTTTTCTCTACGGACTCAGGAAGCTAAACAGACGCGAAAAGTGCTAGGAACTAAGTCCATAAGAAACGATAGATATTACATAATATTACCTGTACAATTAACCGGAGAAAATTATTAATCTGATTTTGGTCTAGGCTTGGAAATACAAGTAGACCTAAGTAATATTTGGAAATAACAAAAAAAAAAAAAAAAAAAAATGGGAGTACCGTAGACAGCATTGGGAATAACTATTTTAATGTAGTACCGGTGTTTGAAACGTAAGTATTACATATGATTTATATGGGTAGGTTAGATACTGCTTAAAATATATTCGGTTCATTATTTATAGCCGTCTTCAACCAATGAAAAAAGTTAGTAGATTAGATATTCTTAAAATATATTCGGTTTATTATTTTATTTTATTTATTTATTGGGTTATTTTACGACGCTGTATCAACATCTCAGGTTATTTAGCGTCTGAATGAAATGAAGGTGATAATGCCGGTGAAATGAGTCCGTGGTTCAACACCGAAAGTTACCCAGCATTTGCTCGTATTGGGTTGAGGGAAAACCCCGGAAAAAACCTCAACCAGGCAACTTGCCCCTACCGGGATTCGAACCCGGGCCACCTGGTTTCGCGGCCAGACGCGCTGAACGTTACTCCACAGGTGTGGACGGTTCATTATTTATAGCTGTCTTCAACAAATGAAAAGTTGCCGGAACCTATAAATTAATAAATTAGTCATCATCAGCATTACAATCGTTATCAAAACGAATTTGGGTTAGGATCAATAAGACCTATTCCTAGGGATCAAACGATACTCTTTTCTTTTCAAATTTACCTCAATCTTCTCAGATCTCGAGGTCTTTGCTTTTCTGATCAATACGGAGATAATAGAAGGTTTGGGAAACCAATTTGTCTATACTGTGGACGTGGTTGCTCCAATTTTGTTAATATTGTATTCTATCATCCACTATGTTTCAAATGTTCAATTTTCACGAATGTTGTCATTTCATTATTTGTCCAAACTATTTCTTTCCAACAATGGTCGTAAAAGCCAAATTTGCGAAGCTTCTAGTTTCTTTCTTATGTCGTCTAACGATTACCTTAATTTTGCTGCTCCACTTAAGATTAATTTTGAAGTGATGTGTTAAATGTAGTTTTGCACTTGTAGTAACTTGTTTTACGAAATGCCTCTTTATTATTCAGTTTAATTGATCACATTTTTACTCTGCTATGAGTGTCATTTGTGTTCGGAAATTAAGTGGCCAAAGTAGTTAAACTTGGACCTTGTTAATGTTTATGATTAAGTAATAATTATTACTTATTTGAAAACAAGATAATATCAGACCCGTGTTTAAATTAAATTTTTATTGCTCTCTTCAGTTCACAATCCATCTCTGAAATACAGTAGTATCATATACATGATGATACATTCTGTATAAATAATGGAATTTTAGGTCAAATGGAAGTATCTGCGGAAAACTTACTCTAACGCCACCTTCGTTAATCTCAAATTATAACCTCACTTCATTTCTGAATATCCTGGCATCTTCCGTGGAAACTGCATGCATTATCCATATGATAAACGGTCCACGCCTTGTTTGTGTTCGTTCTTTCTGTGTTTGGAGTAAAAATCATAATCCGAATAACTTCGCAGCCTACTTCGCTGGTTCTCTGAAGAATGGAACTCACAGAACTACGAGCACACCAGTTATTTCATGGGCAGGTAAATTATCGCTGGAATTCCGAATATCAGATAAGCACCATTTATTAGTAGTAATTTGTAGGGAGAAATCGCAGTGTTAGTTAACAGCACCTCTTGACGCGTATTAGATGTGAAATTACATGACAAAGGAGCAACTGAATTCGACAACATTAGCCTTAAGGCGTAACGTGAAAAACTTCACGGTGCAAGATTTGATGCTTAAAAGTAGCTCGCTCAGGATAAACATCAGTCTAATTGCTAGGACATTGGCTTTTCACGCCGGCGAACGAAGTTAAAATTTTATTTTCAAAGAAAGTTTTTTTTTATGAAAAAGACGGTGTTACGGTAGGTTTCCTCATGATACTTCAGTCTGTTGTTATTATTGTAATATTTATTCATTCGCAATGTGTCATTATCATATGCTTAAGGGTGAAGGTGCACCTTTCGATAGTATAATTTTACTGTAATTCAATATTATTTCTCTTAGGTCTTCTGAAAATAAGAATTGACATGATCAATATTCGTTATCTAGCTATAGGCATAGGCCTACTCGTATGTACAGAGGCTGACTATAACTTACAATACACATACTTACTTCGGGGTTTGTTTTCCAGTCGTTTGAAGTAACCAATCGTAATGAATGCAGCAGAGTAGACGTAATTTCGAAACTCCGGACAAGTTTTCTTTGCGCAAAATTGTAAAATTCAAAATATTACTTACAAGTAACACTCGATTAGGCATGCTAGAGTATTCAATATTCCACGCAACAGTGTATCGGATTTTTATATTTTAAACCTAGTTTTCTATATATGATTTATCTAAGAGAGTAGACGTCACAGCGGATGCAATGTGTGGAAACATTTCGGGAAGCTGTGTGAAGCGTACTCGATAGTACACATGTCTCCTTGTCCCGGATGCTTATCAGGGACAGCGTGTTTAGAACGAGTTGCGGTTTCTCGTAACCAAATTGTCGATCCTGCAGTCGAACTGGTTTGTGTGAACCCCTGGATACGTATCGCGGTATGCGTTGCATGTGTATGTGTGTGCATATCGCCCGTCCGTAGTTTACCAGATCGGACTAAATCGAATCGCACCGAATTGGAAAATTTCAAAGGGAACAGGAAAAAAGTAAACACAAAATTTTCAGATGTACTGTACGCACTGTCGAACAGTTCACTACTCGAATGGTAAATTCCGTTTGTCCACTCACAGCGGGAGAAGGGGGAATTCTAATTACTGAAAAATGTTCCGCATGAGTACATGGTAAACCTTTTTACTGCAGCCTATAGCCGCCAGGTATTTAAATGTTATCAACTGCTCCAATGTAATTCCACCTATTAGACAGCTCATACAATAAAATTTCAAACAAACAACTGTTTATAACAAAAAAATTCTCCATCAAGATGAAATGTAAATTTGGCGCTAAATATATTTTACCTGAAAGGTTGTGATAATAAAAGGCAAATCACAACAAACGCGCACGGGTAGCCGATTATTCCACGTTGCGCCGAGCAATTGTTTATATTGTTATATTTTCATATTACATTTCCCAAAGGAAATTAATTAATTGTACGAATAGCGAACGGAGATACGCGCCGCAATTAATTACGTACAATAACAAAAGTAATCATTTCCGTATTGTCGCTCTAACGTGCAAATTGCATGACATGAAATCTTACGTAGCTTTTCAACAATTTAACTAATAGGCACACTATCTGATGCGGGGCGCTGGCAGTCTATTAAACACACATTACAGATGACAGACATTAGTACCGACTGCTTTTGTCTACAAATCGCTTTTGTACTGACATAATATGGCCATCAATAACTTCCGTAACTTGCAGCAATACAAACGAAGGTAGGGAAACAAACCGTCGTGCTGGAAATGACTGAGTCCTCTTCATTTCGTCATGCGCTGGAGTGCTGACACACACAGCGTTTTAAAGCGCTGCGGTCTGGAGGTGTAATTTGATATCAATCCACTCCAGCGGTTCGAGGCCCACTTCAATGCTTTCGAGCGACGACAACATTAATATTCGTCTGCAGGAACTCCGACCGCAGGAAAATTCATCCGAAAGGGGCTTTTATAACTTCATTCACTGTGGTAACAATCACACGCTGTGAAATCGCAAGACATGAGTTATAGAAATCTCCTTGATAAACTTGCTGGATTGAAGGATATATTATGCGTGCGGATGTTTGACACGTCCATCCTTTACATGTAGAGTTTTTAGCACATTGAACAAACGGCAATACCGTTGCAAAGGACATAATGAGGAGGTGGGGAGTGCTTCGCATCGTAATAAACGCATCTGGATACAGACTGGAGTCGTATATTTTATATTGTATTGATAGAATGAGGAAAGGGGATTTTACTTTTTATCAAAATAATCTGCCCTCAATGGGGGTGACCATAAAGATCCAGAATAAATGCACTACATAATAATTTGGAAAGACAAAGTGATTAAATACAGGAATTGTTAAGTAAAATAATCCAGAGAAAAGCAAACCCAATAGAATCATTAATGACCAAAATATAAGTCGTAATGTAATATTTGGATTGAATCCTTAAGAACAGTCAATAACATTTTTTTAATTTAAAAAAATCGGAGACAAAGTGCTTTTAAAATATTACATGTGAATAAATTTAGGAAGTGTGCCACGTGCACGAAACAAAAGACCAGAAACATTCCACTCTTAATAGGAATAAATAACGGATATTTTTGCCTCCAATGACCAACACAGGATGGTTTAAAACAATTACTGTGTTAATTAGTCGTTTATAACACGCACTTTTTTTTGGTAAAACCGCCACCTTAAAAACTAAGGTGCATACTACGAGTCCATCCTAAAGAAATGCTGCACCTTCAGCTCTTACAGGGTAGCGAACACAGACTGCTTTTTTGAGGATGACAGACAGATTTCAGTAGTGATTTCGATTTAAACTTGTTCATGGCGACGGAAATTTGAGGTTCTGAAGATGGGAGTGGGATGTAACATAACGCATAGACAAAAATATGTATTTTTATTACTTCTAAAATAGGCCATGTGTGTGTACTCATAGATATTTGGCACGGATGCGTGTTACATTTTGGAGCAAAGGTTTTTATTAGTTATCTCAAAATTTGAGTGCGTTTTATATTCGATGACGCATTATAAGCGAGTAAATACGGTAATTCAGTTGAACTTCATTTATACGTAGTTACTTATCCATTCGCCTCCATGGGTTTACAGTCTTAACGTAATGGAATTTCAACGTAGCAAGTAGTCTCGCATGAGCCAAAGGGCTAAATCTGATAAGTATGTCCTTCATATAAGAATGAATCTTGAAGACAGGTCGGATAAAAGGTATAAAACAGAGAAGAAAATAATCGTAATATAGAACCTGTTTTTTAATAGAAGCAGGTATATAGACATCTGTTGCAACGTAGCAAGTAGTCTCGCATGAACCAAAGGGCTAAATCTGATAAGTATGTCCTTCATATAAGAATGAATCTTGAAGACAGGTCGGATAAAAGGTATAAAACAGAAAAGAAAATAATCGCAATATAGAACCTGTTTTTAATAGAAGCAGGTATATAGACATCTGTTCTCCATGTCAGGAACAGCCTAAGCTAGGGGAAAAGTCTCTGACACTGCCTCTGAAACTTATCGGTCAATAGTACTGTAGATACAAAACGTCCCAACCATTGTATGATGAGAAATTATGGAGATTCACATTCAGCTGCCTCAGTTCCATGGGAATAATTACTGGACTAAAATAACTACTAATCTGTGATTGAAGAACCAATATCTACACATACGAGGGTCATTTCATAAATAATGTATAGATTGGAAGAACTGTGAAGTGGATGACGCAACACCAATGAAAATTACGTCAGTTGCAGTTGAAGCATTGAGGAAGAAGAACGTGTGTTCATTTCGTCCATAGCATACTCTGTGTTTAGGTAACGAAAGCTAGAAATGGAGCCGTCACATGTCTCGCGTACTGTGAAGATTGAAGACCTAAGATCGAATCTTTACTTGGCCAAACTTCCCCACAGAAATCCACATTTCAACAGTGCTTTGAGTGGAGTTTGTAGTGAAATTACAGTGAACCGTAATACAGTCTCGTTGGGTTACTCGTTTTCGTACTGGTTCTGTCAAAAACGGAATACTGAATTTGGTGAAATCCCCGTAGCTTGTGAAAGTTCCTCACATGTCGCTCGACGATCTTTTTGAAGAGCATCCGCCACAAGTTTCACACTTTGTTGATGTGTTGATGTTTTCGGCCTTCATCTAAACCAGTGGTTCCCAAACTCTTTTGACTGACGACACACTTTACTGAACGCCCACGATATCGCGACACACTTATTTGTTTTTTATTAATAATAATATGATAATAACAACCAGTGATTTTCTTCTAGAGAAAAGAGTGGTGGAACTCTGTGTACAATATTTTACATCGAAAGGGGAGACGACTACTGATAACTTCTGGGAATTTTGTCCTTTTTCAGTTTCATATCCCCCAACTAAAACTTTCAAGGTGCAAGCGGAACTAAAAGAAAAATATTTAAAACATTGTTATTCACACATATTTCGCTTTCATAATGAAAAATTCAACAACAAGGTGCCAAAACGCCGTTCCAGCGCGTTAGTCCAGAAAAAAGCACCGGTAACAACTTCTATGTAGTGTCGGACATCCAGTATTGTATATAAGTCGATATTAACAAGCAATCGAAAATTCTAAAAGAAAAAAAAAAAAGCAAACAAGCAGCAACTTGAGTGGTATTAGGAAAAAATAAAGGGCTGCGTCTAGAATCCCAACCTATCTATGTTGTATATCTGGTAAAAGATTTGTATTATTGTTTTTGTAAACTCGCCTATTTAAATTTATTAATGTGAAGTCTGCGCTTGAGGGCATGCACAAAGTTTCTCTACATGTGACCTTATAGTTGACAGGCCAACACGTAAATCAACTTCAAGATGCATGAGTCTATTCCTTTGTTTAGATTTCACTATTTTCTTGGTATAAAATGCTGATTCCCACAAGTATGACGTTGAAAACGGCAGTAAAATGTTTATGACCCTTTTTGAAATTGTGGGATACTGACGTAACGCATAAATCCAAAAAGGCTGAACTAATTTGTCTAGAAATTTTGTTTTCGTAGTAGAATCACAAATCTAGCAACTTTTTTTCTCGTTAAACAGGTTGATGGCATTTTGAATGTCGATTGATTTCAGAAAACATTTCTGCATATAAGACACTTGGGATTTTGTTTATATTCATCTCTACGCCACATTAAACCATATTTCAAGTATTTATCACTATATTTACGAAAAGAAACTGCTGGAGCTGGAATACACTGCAAATTCTCGATTTATGTGTTTCTGCAGGTCTCATCTCAACACATTTCGATGAGGAATTGCTAGCTTTAGATATGGCACTCACTCAGCTCCTTTATAGAATAACTGAATTCAAGAAAGCGATTATACTTAGTGACTCATCAGCGGCTATCCAGGCAATAGCAAAATACAATGCTCCCCCCCTCCAAAAAAAAAAAAAAAAAAAAAAAAAGATCGAAGGAAATACAAAACAAAATTAAAACGCTGCTAACATTTGATAAATATATTAAACTACAGTGGATACCAGCACATTGCAGTCTACACGGTAATGAAGTGGCAGATTACCTAGCAAAATGAGACACAATAATCCAACACGTAACAACATGAAATGCCCTACCAACCAGCCAAAATAATAATCAACGGAAAGATAAAAAAGAAGTAAAAGAACAAAATAAAGCCGTAAGTAATAACAAGTCTAGGTCTATCATAAATAACAAATATTCAGTATCCGATTCACCCAGACAAGAAGCAGTGCCGATGTTTCGTATTGTGACTTTTAATTCAATAATAATGTTACTTTTATTGTCACAACAATAATGGCTTTCTATTTCTGAATTTAAACACTTCTGTCAACAATGGGTATTTCACTCCACACAGCAACACAGTATTCGTTATAGCACTCCACAGACAACAATGACAATTCACGTGGATTATTGAGAACAACAATGTACTCCTAATCTCAACTAATGTTCACAAAGCACTATTTACAAAACTGTCAGTTCTCAGTTCACAGTTCGTTTGCCTTGGTTAGTTCTTCTGGCTCATTCACTCAAGTTCACAGTATATCGAACCCAAGACTTCCAGAGACAGTCCACTGAACTTCGAACTCAAGCCTTTCAGATAAAGTTCACTCCCGTGTCGAACCCTACTATTCTGGGCGCGTTGCTTCCGCCTGGACGCTGCTCAAGTTCACTCGCGTGTCGAACCCTAGACTCCTGGGCACTGCTGATTCACAAGCTGAACTCGCTGTCCAAACTAAACTGAACTGAACTGGCTCTCTTCGAAGGCTGCTCGCTTTTATTAGTTAAACCACACTTCGCGAACCTTCGACCCTGGAAGTTTCTACAAACGTCAGAGCATTGCGCTTCTGGAGACTTCTCCTGATTTCTCCGCTCAGTCGCAGTTGCTTTTCTTCCCCCTCTCTGCCGCGGCCCAGCGTCCCGTCTCCCCTCCGCGCTGCGCCCAGCGCTCCGCGGAGCTCGCCTCGTCTCTCGAGTCTCCTGCGCGCCCTCCCTTCTGCCGGGCGCGTGCTCGAATCCCGAGGCAACGAGAAGTTTCTAGCAGGGTTGCCACAGTATAATACCACGACATGACTGCTTGGCAGATCACCTACACAGGATTTCCCTATACCCATCACCAAAGTGCGTCCTATGCAACGAGAAAAAACTCAATAAAAACAGCAGATCAACTTCACACATGTCCAGCATTAGCTGTATTAGAATTGACTTCAGCATCAAAATTATATTAGGAAGCGAGAATGTGGAGTTCATCCAAGTTCCTACTACTACTACTACTACTACTACTACTACTACTACTACTACTACTACTACTACTACTACTACTACTGCTACTACTATTACTACTATATTTACGAAACGCAATGAATTTTTGTGAACCCTGAGGGAAATTTTCCCTCACATTATTTGAATTAGCAGTGCTGTCATCTAACGCAGAACTTGATTCAGATTGTATTTATCGAATTAAAAGTTTGTCCATTATAAAATCTAAATTATGCACTTTTGATAAAAAAAAAATAATCGCACTATCACCCCCTCACCGTACGTACCGTGATGAGAATATATTCCCACCACGCTACGTACTGAAACTGACGATTCTAAACTCTGTGGGAAGATTAAACGAATTACTAAGCATTGCTGCAGGTGTTCACTTTCATTCGAATTATCGCCAGCCAGAAAGAATAAACTGAACATTGTTGCAGGTGTTCACTGTTCATTGATAAAGTATGTCTCAAAATAAAATGTACCATATCAAAAACTTCATTGTAAATAAAAGTGCATTGTAAAGAGACTTTCTGGATGGCAGAATATTAAGTTTTAAATTTCAACATTTCGCGACACACTCCATGGGGCTGCGCTGCGGTTCGGAATCCCTGGTCTAAACTGACACGAAAACGAGTAGCCAAACGAGAAACTGTACTACAGCCCACTGTAGCAACAGGGTGACCAATACTTTTCTATTCTGTCGAAAGCTATTCACATGAAACGTCCACTTACAATGAAAGAAACATTGTAACGTTTTGACAGGAAAGGTTTACTCTGACGTCACTCCTGGTACCATAAAACAACGTGTCTCGTGATTTTTCACGCGGTCCTCTCCCTTGTATGTCCTTAGGTTACGTCCACATTAAGTTTTTTCTTAAAAAGTTATCTTAATTTCCTGCTACGAATCTATAAAGAATAGATTTTTATTATTATTATTGAATTTCCAAGTTTATAGAACCCTATTTTACCCGAAGGTATATTAGGGCTGTAGTTAAATCATACATATCTTAGCCCTGTACAAATATTTACATAAAATATATACATATTTATGACATAAAATACACATATTACATTAAATGTGTATGACATAATAAAATCATAGTTATATTATATACAAATACGTAGATATGAGATAAAATAAATATAATACATAGAAGTAGATGCACAATATATGAAAAAGAGACATATTACATACCATACTTTCCCAGGACACATCACGCACAGACTTGTTACATAAAAAAGGTAAGCATTTCGTAGAAACATACATATTACTTTTAAGGACATATATGACATAAAATGATATGAAATAGACACATGACATACAAATGCATGTACAACACATAGACATATTATATAAAATACACAGACAAGACAGAAAAAAAAATTAAAATTACATAAAACTTATATATGATATAAAACAGTGATATTACAGCTATTATTATTGTGATTATTCGTATTATTGTTAATTGTTGTAGTAGTATATCCTTTTATTGCAGCCTGTTTTGCCCTGTGGCATGTTAGATTAAAAAAAACTGAAAATATATATACACACAAAATTTACACATTCATATACCCTTACTAATTGCATTAACTATAACTTCTTCTACTATGGCAGAAACACATTAACTATTTACAGTGAACTGTGAATATGTGATATGAATTTCTAAAATTCTTTTGAACAGCATTTCTTTTTAAACATAAAACTCAGGGGTTTTTCAAATTGCCCAGAACATGAGATGACATGTGACAGTAATAACAGGCGAGTTATTTCGAAAATTGGGCAATCAAATAGGAGGTGATGAACAGTCTGGTCGCTTTCCTCGCATTTGCATATGGATTCATTTACATTATTGATTTTGAACCGTTTAAAATATGTTTCAAATTTTCCATGGCCTGAAATGAATTGCGTAAGCACGAAATTGGGCATCATGTGTTTACAGTTTAACCTAGAGATTATTGTAGGAAAGAATAAGTCCCTAGTTAGACAGCCTTTATTACTTCCTTGCCATTGTACATCCCAGCGTGCTAACATGTGTTCCCTTAACTTATGTTTTATGAAACCAACAGGAATTTTATGGTAATTATCTACGACATTCATGGAACAAGCAAGCTTGGCTAGTTGATCTGCCCTTTCGTTCCCTAATATACCCGAGTGCCCTCGTACCCAGTTTAAACAAATATGTTTCCTGGATTTAGCAATATTACGTCTGACATTTACGCCAATCATATGCATATTATATTTGTCCCTAATACAATTCAAAGTTGCCTGTGAGTCACTGAAAATAAGTGCACTGTAGTCTTTGCTGATACACCACTCAACAGCTTTATCAACTGCAAGCATTTCAGAAGAATAGAATGAGACATGTGAACAAGAGGCTTGGAGCTCACAGACCCAAATTCCCTTGCAAGGACGAGCGGTTCTTATATTTTATTTCTCCTTCGATGTCTTCTTCCTTCATTACGTCATTCCAAACTGTCTTCGCCCCATTGTCTGATTATTGGATAAGGTGTACGCCTACTCATCTGCCTTTGGTAGTATTTATTTATTCTGAACTCCATCGTTGTTACTCAATGCAATGGATTTCGTAAGGGGATTTTTGTATATCGGCGAGCATGCTCGTACCCACAGAAGAAAATTACTATCACTTTTATTCGCGCAGAATACTGAGGTGGCCTTTATAATACCGCTTTTCTTTACGAACGAGTCAGCCGAGAGGAGAATATAGCGAAAGATTTTTTCTTCCTACACAACTTTTCAGCAATTTCAATGTGTTAATAAATCCTCTTCAAACGGACAAGTTCTGAAAAGTGTCTAATTTCGTACTAATTCTGCCTACTACAGAATTTAAATTTTGTCATATCCCTCATTGCGGCTTCAGAATCATTATGAAGTATGCATAACGTCATGGCTTTATCGATATTATTGAAGTCAAGGTATCCGAAATCTAAAGTCAGTAGGTAGGCATATAGTTTCCTCTTATTATGAGATTCTAATAATGACTACGTTCATTAGTATGCAACTCCCAATCATACCTATCGTGTTTAACATCTACATGATAAGTAAAACTTGTACCACGGCGGACGTGTTACAGTATATGAACCTGCTCTTCGGTACGACTCTCATTAGATTTTTGCAATACCACGAAAACCTGTAGTAACAACTGGCTTATCTTTGATGTTGTAGTCTTATGCTCATAGTTTAATGTGTTTCTAATTGATTTTATACTAATTCGATAGACTGTGCATTAATGGCGGACATTCACACGAAAATTAATTATTTATGTAAAAAAAGTTTACCTGCTCTGAGGTCGAATTGAGGTAATGAACTCACAAGATACTACAACGCTTGTGGAGAACAGAAAACTGAGGACGAGAACTAAGAGCATTGTTATCCTCAATGACAGTTAGTGTCCAAAACTATTCATGCAGATGGAAGAAGGCAGGATCAATATTTACATTTGTAGAACATTGCTGGACCATTGATATTTGTCCTGTGGAATATTTTAGTTGCGCATTTTTTTTTACCTAGCCTTTACTTCCCTCACTTTTACATTCGAAAATTGTATTTATTTATTTATTGTTATTATATAAGATCGATAAATATTTAATGTTTCATGGCAATGATATCTAGACTGCGGCGCAAGGTACCGAAACGCATTAAGTAAGGAACGCAATGACCACGTTTACAAATATAATATAGCCTACAGGGCATTTATAGTACAAAAAATAATTGATATTACATGTTTCAGTTTATATTATACTGTACAAATTTAAAAAATGTGAAATAATCATTTGTGCGTTAGCAGAAAAGAAAAAAACATACAGTACTTACATAAAATACATTTCTTCACAATTCAATGCACCGAATTACAAGGTACATTCTCAACGTATCAAAAAGAAAACTTTTTTCAAGAAACGATTTGAAATATCCTTGCAAGGGATGTTGGCATGTATCACATTATACACGAATATCGATTAAATCCTTTTTCATGTTTTGTGTCTGATTTTGATGTTGAAGGCCAGTTTTGACCGTATAATTAAATATTTTCTATGTACCGTTTACTATTACATTGCATTTGAAAGAATCGAGTTCTATCCGCTCTTATACTTTTTTAACAATTTGCAAAGTTCAGTGCTTTTTTTCTTTAATAAGAACATATTCCTTTCCGAACTTCTCTATAAGTTCGTTCTGAAGGGAATCCTTAGTGCTCTTAATTTTTGACATGTTCCTCAGTAGTGTGAATTATAAAACAGCGAAATTAACAGTAACACAAATATGCATGTAAAAATTATCAAATAAATAACTGAAAAGAAATAAAATATAAGTTACTTGTTTACTCACAGGATTTCAAGTACGTGTGCCACTTTCGAGGACCCACGCCAAACAGAATGAGAAAGGCGATAGTGTAATTTCTTACGAAACCAACTGTACTCTCACAGTGCCATCCCACTCCATGGGTCGTGACGTCATGTATACTCCGTGTGTTCCAAACTTCAGTCTCGCGAATCGGTGACTCTAGGCCGCAGTCTGATGATATCTAACGAATCACCTTGTTGACAGTCAGTGAACTGGTGTCCTTACTGTCGACACAGCGAATATGCGTATCGGCTTGGAGGCTCTCCTGGATGTTTATTTCAAAGTGTGTCATGACGTCACTATTCTGAGTCAGTGATTTGAAGCGAGTTTCAGCTTTTATGCCAGAGAAGTTGCCTATTATTCAAGGCGTTCAACCTGAACTTGAGATCGTGTACGGATTACTTGAACGTCGTAGCAACAGATAGCGGACGGTCTGTGTGCTACCATAACTTCTTTCGAACTGTGTTTTGCGCGGGCAAGTCGTACGCAGGGTATTTATTATCATCGGTTGCGTACGACAACATTCCACAACACAAATCAAATGCTCCGTGTCCATGTTGACAGTCCAAGTTAATGTCAACAAATACGTAAGTAATCGTCTTAACCCTCTTCCCATATCCCGACAGTAAGAAAAAAACTCACCTTAGTACGTGTTTCCAAACAGTTCACATCCCTACCACTACCGGCGTTACCGTACGTATCGGAACATACTCTTCAGAATGAACGCCGTACTTGCCAGGCAATTTCTCTGGCACATAGGTAATACGCCTTTGCGGAAATGTAGGAAGACTGAATTCTCTCTACTCATCGGCTAGCCACATGACGGCATACAGGGAGCCATGACACACTTCGAACTGAACACGCAGTACTGTTGCTCGGTTAGGTGAAGTTCGCCGCAATAGCTAGCGCTACCAACGGTCACGTAAAAAAAATCGCTAAACTTTACACGCTGCCATCAGTCAGTCATTTTGAAAGCAGCGGTAAATAAGGATATTCCAGTGTAAGGTGACTTGAATTGTTTTCTCTCTGACAACTCGTTTTACATAGCTTGGCTACGCGTACGTTTGTTGCTTATAATGTCATAAACTGTGACATGGAAAAAGCGGAAGGTGAAGCAGCGATTCCTTTAAACTAAGCCACAAACAATTTATTGCAGCTGGTAATTATAAGATTTTAAAATAAATATATTGTGTTTGGAAAATCAAAATAGCAGTTGCAACAATCCTCCATTGTCATGAGTAACAAATCTATTACATTTAGCGGTTTTTCTCCAGTGTTGGTACCCGTGGATAGCAGCAGATTCTATGTCAAGACGTATGACGTCTGTTACGATTCCGCCAGTGGACAATACGCATGTTCGCTGAGTGGGACCAGTAGTTATAGCGACACAACATTTTAACGAGTAGCTTGTGTTCGTATCCCACTTATTCTAGTAGTTGAATTTTAATTTTCTCTTTAAGAAGTTTAGCGTCGATAGCCATAGAATATATATTCTGATGCTCCCTATTGAACAATAATATCCTACCCCATTAATGTTGGGGAATAAATAGCTTTCTCACGTTTACTACAGTATTCGCGTCTCATCACGGTTCACGTTCACCTTTCACAAAAGAGAGAAACAATAGTGAAATATTAGAATATTGATCTGAATTATATTCTAGTAATTTTCTATGTTGTGGAGACAGAGCGTCCTGTCGATCTCACATAAAGTACCTGTTTCAACATATTATTCTAATAATACCGATGTAAAAAAGTCTAGACAATTGATAAACTTGGCTGCCTAAAAGCTCATAAGATATACTAGCTAAACAAAATTCAGAACCTGTGAAACTATTTTTTATTCATTTATTTATTTATTTATTTACTTACTCATAAATTTTTATTTATTCATTGATTTATTCATTTATTATTTATTTATTTATTTATTTATTTATTTATTTATTTATTTATTTATTTATTTATTTATTTATTTATTTATTTATTTGCTTCCTCATTTGCTCGCTTGCTCCCACTATCATTCCTTCCATGTGCTTCAAATAGTGTTTCGCTAAATCCTCTATGTACTGTAGATGCTGAAGATGAAAAATGATGAAGAGCATCCTTGTCGCACTCCTCTCTATATTCCACTTCTCGCTGACATTTGTTCCGCTATCTTGACTTTACTCGTTTCATAGCAAGATTCCTCAATAGCCTCCTCTCATTCCAATCCACACCAATTTTCTTCAGGATACCCCTAAGTTTATTCCAATACACTCAGTTAAAAGTCTTTTCCAGATCCACAAATTCTACACACACTATTTTCTCTGGGTCAATATTTAGACATTTACTTGTAGATATTCAGTGAGCTATTCATTCATTTATTTTCACTGCTCGGTGTCTATATTTGAACCTTTAATCTCTTTAGATATTAAATGAAATTGTTTATTCGTTTTTGGATTCTACTTAATAGTTAGGTCAATATTCATGATTGTATTCTTTTCAAGACCCAATTCTAGAACAATACTCACATGCGCTGCCATCACGGGTGTCGTCTCGGCGCCGTAACCCGATCTAAGATAATGCAGTGAGAACGAAAAAAGAAGCATTAACGTCTTGCTGGAATATCTTCCAAAATCATCAGTTTGATAATCCCTTGAAGAGACATACAGGGCAGTTACTGCAAGAAAGGACTCAAATACGGAAAAAGCTGTCAATAGGAACTTAATTCCGCAAAAATATGGCTTCCCAAAGATAGCTTAAAGCTTAAATTTGAGCAGCTTTTCAGGTAGCTTGAACACATTTTCTTGACACCTCCCTCATGATATTTCACCTTTCCTAATCAGTAAAGCCTGTAGCCTGTGCAAATTTTGTCTTTGCTATTCTACATCATTCTAGATTTCTGTCAGCAGATAGGGTGAGAAATTCCTCACAACAATACTTCCAGCAGTAGAGTTGTGTAATTTGTACCGTTGCCTAAATTGTACCACCGTCTTCAAAATTAGTTCCTTGATAAGTGTTGCCATATACGTCAAACATTGTGAACTACATCTATAAACATGTCATTTTATGAGAGACGAAGCCTGTGAGTTGTGTTGTGCAGACGTGAAGTGAAAAAACTTGTTTTAGGTAGTTTCAATCTAGTTTTTTTCGCTACCTGGCTACAACAATTACTTCCGAAAGGTAAGCGGAAGTCCATAATGCTATATATTATTTAAAACTACATTTATATAGGCCTATTGTAATTATTAAGTTACAGACTTCTATTAGAAATCGTTAAGCTCCAAGAATTTAACAAAGAAAACATGGCGAAGTTGCGTATTTTGTACCGGCTTCAGTTGCCTATAATATACCGGTACAATATAGGAAACTTTCATTGTACATGTTTGAAATCATAGTGACGTATGAAGAAAAACATACTAACTTATATCAGCAATTGCAATTATTAACTTCTAATCATTTCAATATGAATATAATACTATAATATTTATTTTTAGGAAATAAAACACATTCAATTCTGAATTGAAAATTAGTCTTGTCAAACTTTCATTACAAATAATAAAAATTACTGTAACATAAAAATAGCATAAACACACTAAAATATGCATTTAGAATTCAATCGAATAATTTCCAGATTTCATATTGTAGCGTTTTTAATTTTCTTCCTCTGTAACAAATTATAATTGCATTTTACATTAATTACAGAATGGGAAAGAAGCTTCAATACGGGACATGGTCACAGGTTGCACTAACAATAAGTCTTACTGTTGCTGCATATATGAATGGCGATCATGGAATAAATGAATGAATGTGCCCGAATGTACAATGTGCCTAAGCCTACAATAATAAGACATGCGAAAAACAAAAAACGTAGTTGCTAATGGAGATGTGAAATCGTTCGGAAGAACCACAGTATTTTCGGCAGAAGTTGAAAATGAACTTGAAAATCACATTCTAAAGTTTGAAGAAATTATGTTTGAATTAACTCCAACAGATGTTAGGAAACTTGCTTTTGATATAGCTGAGAAAAATGGACTGCCACATAATTTCAATCAGTGAAAAAATTCTTCTATACTAACTGCAAGTGAAAATAAATAAAATTGTTTGTGCAAAAAAAGTATGTGGTACAATTTAGGAACCCAATGGTACAATTTAGGAACCCAATGGTACAATTTAGGAAATCAGTTACCTAATTTGTACTCATTGCAGACATTTAAAAAACTGAATCTAATGACTTTATGTTAACTTCAAATAAACTTTTCTTTTTAGGAAAATCCTCCCAACATACTAGGAATTAAGATGCCGCTATTGAAATAATTCATTCGTCAGTTAAAATTAGAAAAAATAAAATGTGTTAAATGGTACAAATTAGGCAACTCTCCCCTATTGATCTAGTTACATTGCGAATTAATAGTTCCACAATCTACTTGCTTATCTCAGCGATAGGGTGTTTGGCTTCTTATCCGGGGCTACGCTTCGACTTGGTCTCAATTCCCGGTTGGGCTGATTGCCTGGTTGGGCTTTTCCGATGTTTTCCCAATTTTAAATCAGGTAATCCCATGGCGAATCCTAGTACTCTCTCTCCGAAATACCATTTCCCTAGCACCAATTTCATTAATGCAAAATAACCTAGCAGTTGTTACAGCGATGTTGCTAGAAACAGTTACACCAGTTACTAAAACACTTATATCAGCTGCAGCTTTAGGTGTGACTTTCGAGCGACGAGTAAGAATATCACTGATGTACTAACAAAACAATAAACCCTTACGCTATTTTCGAAGAAACTTCTGTGTCTTAAAAGCTTGTCTTGACAACTATGTTCTTGAAGATCACTATTCCTTTACAGTATTTAGATATACTTGTTTCCAAGCTTTCAAAGGCGCTCCGTTTTGACGTGTACATGGCTATAAATTCATAAGTTCGATCCAGCGCTAGGGTGTCATCCCAGAAAGTCGATCGACAAATTTTTAGGCGAGTTTAATCTCGCTTATAATTTTTAATTTACATGACACATTTCAATGAACTAAATAGCGATCAACAGATTAAAAATCATTATATCTAATGTGACTTTCAGTTGGAACGAGTGACGTCATGTAGGAATACTGGGAAGGAGAGAATTTGCACGAATCGGCGAGTCGCGTGGCAGCCGAGGCAGTGTAACTGGAGAATTCGAAGCGATACAACGTTCACAATGGAGTCAAATTATTAATAATGAACTAGGGTACTATCTCAATATAGCACCAATCAGCAGTTGACAAGTTAAAATGGAATAACTCGCGAGTGAATTTCAGTGATGAGAGAAAATTCACACTGTCAAAGCTTGTGCAGCTCAAATGGAAGCGGGCAACGGTTAGCGAACGATAGAACACGGTAGTTACTATAGCAATCGACACGTTATTCTCATTGCGTCTCAACACAGTGAAGGTATATGAGGTTATCAGAAAATCTGCAAAGAAGATATTATTCTGATTGTCGCCGCTGACATTTACTTTAACAGTAATTCTATCAGCTACATATTTACGCATGAAACTTGCGGTTGTGTCTCCGGTATGGTCGACCTCGATTTTTAGAGAACATTCGAACCTAAAACTGCCCATCTAGATCAAGAACTGTTTTCTCGTTGTATATACCGGAACAGCCAATTAGCTACCGACACGAATTAGACATTTGAAACTAATAATTTAAAAATTTAACCGCAGCACTTTTCTTCTACACTTTTAAACACGTTACAGAGACGGTGTCTCCTGTGAGTAATAAATAACCTTGTTAATGAGAACGACGTTCTATTCTAATTATTGTAGTTATAATCTACAGATACACGGAAAAGTAACGTAAATTATGATCCCTCCTGTAGGGACTGCCTATTCTATTTCTTCCTTTATTTTGCCACCGGAATGTCTCGCATGTTGAAACGTAGAGGGTAGTTTATTTGCCATCTTACTAAATAAACGCAGCATGATGCATATTGAATGGAAAACATCCACCGTGTTGATGTTGTGCGGAATAGTTTATGAATATTTTATTATCAGCGTCGTCGTGTCTCTGTTTTATGTACACACGAATAGATACGCAAAAATCAATAGATTCTATATACACAACATGAAATATATCGTCCATAAGTAGTAATAACATTATTTGACGTCACAAAGAGCCGATAAAATTGACCTATCGTTTCTGAAAACCGCCAACGTCCTCCCGCCCCTCTGCCCATCCCACAACACATTTCAGTAGCCATACACTTTGTAGGAATCACTGTCCTAATCGACCCAGCTTCTATATGTGTATATCACTACTATATTATCCCTAAAATGCTTTGTTTTCCCACCGGCCCGCTGTTCTCTTTTGATGCGCGCTTGCTCCTGTTGTATTCGTGCCACTCTGTGCCGCCCCCTGGGAGAGCCGCAGTCCCGCAAACACACGTGCGGCATATTGGTTGCGGGGAGTCACGGCGCTGAGCTACCAACAGTTTAGCCACTAGAGACAACAGTGGCGTGATGACTCTTGTGCTTTTCAATATACTCTAGAATATTTCCTGGTTGTGAAAAATATGATCAATTGGCACTTTGTTCATAAGTCAGACAGGTCTCCAGGATTTCGGATGGAAGAAATATATTCGTCGGGTTGGAATAGTCAGAAAGTTGCGGCAGTGAAGACTCGTGCATCAACATGGAACACAGTTTAAGATCCTTAAATATTACAAATTTCAACTTCAAGGGGACACACACGATGACGGAAAAGTGGTTTTACTAAAGGAACATGGATTTGGGCGAAACAGCCTTTCGATTAGGATTTCTACATCATGGCAATAGTTGAAAGCTGCAAGAAGGAAATCCTCTATTGAACTAAGCCGCCAACAGACTGGTTGTCTGTATTGCAGGAACGATAAAACTCTCAGATTCCAAACTGGAAATGAACAGAGTCGTGTATTGTGATTAAATAATATTTTGGAGGCTATATTATATTATGTTTCGCCCATTGTACAAAAGTTTCTTTCATTGTCTATAGCTATGTCTTTGATATTTGTACATTTACAACATTTTTAGTAAATCTAAATCGTGTTCTTCGTTACAAGTCTTTTTTTAAAACTACTTTGATTTCTTTCTTATAGTTCTGTTAACAAATTCAAAATGAACTTAAAGTCTTCTGGGTTTAATGTAGGAATTACCATAACTGCTTGTTTGTATAAATTATAAATTGCCCTTCGAGTTCCTAAACGTAATTACACTTTTAAATGTTTATTAATGATTAGTAACATTTCAAATATGTATTAATAGACGTAGTGGTTACGCGCTTGCTTTTGAACCCAAGATAATCAGCCCGAGGGCGATGGACTTTCGGGTAGAAAGAATTATCTTTGCAGTTTGCTTCGTAATATAAATGCATGTGAAAGATTCCTCTGCTCTTTAACAAATATGACAAAACATTAACGTCATTCGTTTCTTAAATCTTCGTAATATTATTTATTGAAAGCGTTACATAAATAAAGCTCTAAAGTATGAAAAGTGAAGAACTCAGGAAAACAGCTTTCTGTTACCACATCTCGACTTACTTTAAACTATTAAACATATTTAATTTACTTATAATATACTAGTTATAAGTGCCATACAAAATTGTAATAGTAATATTTTAGCATTTTTTAGATTAAAGTAATAATTTGTTTAATAAACGCAGACGAAAGTCCGCAATACATTTTCTTAAAAACAATGGATATGTCAATAGGAACAATGTTATTTCTAATGGAACATTTCTATTGTTTCTTAGATAAAGTAAAACTTCAGAGAAGAATACGTAACAATAATTGATGAGGATCGTAAGTTACTAGCTGTTAAGATGGATTTTTTAGATAATGAATTTATACACAAATATCCGCAATTTCTTCATTAATCCTTAATATACTTCCTTCGCCTTTATTTTTCTTTATATTTTGCATGTTATGCACAATGCAGTAGTCTATTTATTTCATTTGTATCGGCCATTTTACTCAAAATAACACTCTGAATGATCGGCTGGTTGCTGAACTACCAATCGTTAACATACACTGCATTATTTTTGAGGGAAGTTAGAAGCAAAATTAACTACAGAGTTATTTTAAAGTTTCGCTACTGACATTGGCCCTGCAATATAGATATTTATAGGAAAATTTAGTTAAAAAACTGGTTCTTATAGCTTCTTCTATGTGCAGTCGTCAGTCATGTAAAACTGATAACAATTGGGTAGATCTCTGTTGGAGAAGTTCCAGTGCCGATTGTGTAGTGATCCCACCGACAGTCTGGTATAAGGTGCATAAACTGAAAACAAGTAGCAACAAAACTGAGACGAGCTAAGAATGAACACTGATGTCATAATTGCGTAATTGACGGAATGCTGTATTACGATGACCGCGGGTCCGAGTTCAAGTTCTGGTAATAGGGGAGTTGTGTTGGTGATGGAAAGAGTAATGATTGAGAGTTTTTCTCGGACTTCTTCCATTGTTTTCTCGCTTCATTCTACAAACACCTTCCGCAATATCCCTTCCAATATCATTTCCGTTTTAAAAAAACCAGGACACCTACTTGTGTTTGTTCGGTGTCGGATCGGCCTTCCACCATGACAGGCGTTTTTCCAAATTTACGCAGAAGTTGACAGAATCAGTGACGATGGTTTCTAAATGAGTAAGAGAGAAATGGGAGTTCTGGATTACGACAGAGGATGAAGCACCCCATTTAGATAGACTGCACAAGCGGCAAGTAACTAATTCCATAACGGGTACAAAAAGAGAGCCTACTTGAGCTGAAGTGTACAGGGAAACGCCCTTCCCACCAATGTCACTAATATCAATCAAGTGAAGTATTTAATATAAATTAGTAATCCATCAAATCCGTCATGTCCACATAAGATTGATGAAAAATAAATAAATAAAATAATAAGTTGGTAATGTTGAACAGTTTATGGTGTTATCTATTTAAAAGTGTCTGCAACGTATGTAAATCCCTTTGATGAACAGAACTGTGGAGGTAATAAGTCCATATTTTTTCTTACAGAATATGCAAATACATAAATCAGTTGTGCCCAATCTCGATACAGAGTTTAAGTAGATGCATACAATTTGGTACTAAAATTGTTAAAATATACTGACTGTTACGTGGATGGTTTATCCATTTATTCCTGTGACAAGATAAAAAGAAACAACTTTGACTGTTCAAGTAATTGCAAGAGCACAGTCTCTGAACGCTAACGACTATGGATTTTATAATAATAACTCCTAAACTTCAAAGAAACGTATTTTCTCCTACTTACATTTCTTGTTATAATGTGGTATGACAGATTTTAAATGCAAATGTTATATATTAATTTCATTTTTCCGAGAGAGAATTGAAAATCTTCTCTTAAGAGTATTAAGTTTAGTTGTTTCATACAATATTCCGAACGCTCTTTAAGGTTTATTATAAACGAAATTTCCATGACCAAGGAGGAATGAGAATTGTGCGAACTCTGAATCTGGGGACATTTTGAATTTCTTATTTGAATATCCCAACATCAGTCATCACTTGGACAGTTAAAATAATAAGTGGGTTTGACGGTAAGGAGATTCTTACGTGAACAACTGTAGTGTACCCTTAACAAACACCGAAGGTATAAGTCTCAAGTTCAAAAGACACTGCTCTGTGAGTGGTCCCGGCAGAAATATGTGGTCGAGTGACTGTTTATCATGTTAAATATTTTTAGATAGAGGGATTGTTTCACCAAGGAAAGATACTAACTAGCAGTGACAGTTATATTAGGCCTGGGGAAACTCCATGACGAGTATGGGAAGCTATCAATATCAATTTGAAACAAGCATGCGGGCTCACATAAACAAAGATCATTTAATTAATCTTCCACCAGCTCAACATTTGTGAGTAATTTCTCAGAAACGTAATTTCCGAGTTTCTGGAGAAAGTCCCCGTAATTTTTTTCAAAGAGAGTGGTGTTTCAACTTGTATGTATCTCATATTATGTTTCAGTTTGAATTTCGACACTGTCTGTTAAGGTGGATTGGATGGAGATCCAGATTTAACCTCTTTTTCTCTTTCAGGATCAGGCAAAGAACCTTGCTCTACGAAATACCTGAAGAGGAACTTTTAGTAAGAATATAATTGTCTGTGTGGTAGGAAAAACAATACAAGCAATATCGAGTCTCCAACGAGCAGCGTGACGTGTTAGACGTGAGTGACCGAGCTTCTCCTATTGTAGCGAAGTGAAGTAGTGTAGGCCTACGTAAGTTGAACGGAAGAGAGAAGAAAGTGAAGTGAAAGAACTGAATATAATGGATCTTGAAAGCTTGAGGGCGAGCATTGATATAATAAACAAGTAGATATAAGGACTACAAAATAAAAATAATGTTGAAAAGTAAGGTAAAACACTTGGAAAAAGAAAAAAGAAAGAAAAACTTAATCTTTTTTTTAATTGAGAACAAGAAAAAGAACAGATATAGGAAACGTATGAAGACGTGATAGTGAATGTGTGTTGGGACTATTTTGGTGAAATCTGTGAATTCCATGATTAAAGAGAAGATTGTGAGTAATGAGAAATCGCTAAAATATCCAAACATTAATATGGAGAACAATTTCGATTATGAAGTAAAGTGCAGAAGAAATAAGTTACTCTTTTTGATTGCAGCGAGGAAAACTGTGCAGAAAGCGAAGTTATTTAAGGAAAAGCTGAAAATCAATGGATAATTTCTACGATGTGGAATGCTGTCTAGAAAGTATTAATAGGTTTCAAATTGGTGAAAATATAAATGAAGGAAAGGAATAGCGATAAAAGAAAAAGTAGGAGATATAGTGAAAAAACACTCAATAAGAAGTAATGTTGAAGTAGTGGAAGACAAAAAGACATGAACGCAAGAGAGTGCGGAAATAGGAATTCAGCAGCATGCAACAAATTCCGAACATGCGTCATGTGCGAGGGCGAAGACCAAGCGTAGACAGCCTACGTCGAGAGAAGGAAGACGGAGTGACGTCAGGAATGAAACGAAGAAAAGTGGAATGGATACTTGGGTGAGATCAGTGATGACGTCATCCCAAGGCTATGTTGAGAGGAGAGGTGAACTAGGGAAGTGAGAGAGATAGCGGAGATTTCTGTGGCGTCAGCAGGCAAATCCAAGAGGATGTAGATCGCCAGCTGAGCATGAAAGATGTGTCCAAGGGAAAAGATAAGAGAAAAAAAGGAAGAGTGAACATTGCTAGGACGGATTGTATAAGGCAGACATAGCTTTTACGAGCTTTCGACTCTTGCTGGTCACCTAAAATCTACTACTTATGAACAGTGCGTTTATTTCTAAGGCGGTGTAATCGAAAAGGACATGGGGGTTTCTTTACTCTCTTTCACTTCCCCTTTATGCCCAGGGCTATTCAACTACCTTCGAAAGTCATTGACATACTCATCTGAAACACCCTGTAAGTACTATTTGTCGTCCTCGGTTGTTTAGTGATTATTATGCTGGCCATTTGATTCGAGGTCCGCGGGTTCAAACCCTGCCGAGGGAATTGGAATTTTAATGGCGATAAATTCTCTAACATGACTTATTTTTGGAGGGACCTAAAGTTATGGTTCTCATTTTGTAAATTTATGGCACATAGAAGAACCTTGTACCATATTCAGGACTACAGGAAAAATTGTCAACCGTTTTCTTTCACGTAGAATTTCGATCTGAATAATCTCAGCAGTTGAAAACGCCCTTAAATAAAATAGTGCTACTACTGCGCAAGCATTTTATAAGAAGATGAGAGTACTAAATAAGTTCGCAGTTGATGGAGAAAACTCCTATGTTGCCAAGACCACAAAAAATCAGAATGGATCAATCGGAATTTCAACCGGAGCCCTCTTGCTAATAAACTTAACACGCTATCAGTGGAACATCTTGGCGGTCACAGGAAGTAAATTAGAGTAGCGGTTATTACAAAGTGGAGTATGTACAATATATCTGGACCCCAATACTTAAGTTGTTCGATTTTCAGTTCCCAAAAAACAATAATTATTCTTGGGGAACTATCATCTGTAGGCCTACTTTCTATTCTATTTTATTTTATCTCGAGTAATAGCAAATCAATAACAAAATTACTAAAAATATTTTCACTAGTTCTTCATTGTGCATTATTTTTTTTAAATAACATAAATAAAATTAATATTTAATTAGTAAAATAATTGCGTCTTATGTTATTCATTTGTTGATAAATTGACTCGCAGATAATGAATACGAATAAAATCCATCCAGTAAAGTAAAGTCGCTATATGTTAATGAAGAAATGGACGGGAAGATGAACGGATGAAAGTCATATGTCAGAAATCACTTATCTGTATCAGGATTGTTGTAACAGTAAGAAAGTCTTGAAATAAATTTGTTACAATGATACGCGGATTTTGTACACTTCTTAGAGTGAGTCTTGGATCTAGATGTTAATTGTCGGATAAGAGTATTGAAACACGGAGAATCAATTAAGTATCTCGGCGTCACGTTTAAATATTCCCTAAATTTTGATTTAAAAGGTACAATTCAGAATCCACACAAAAAACTCGATTTACGAGCTTCTACACCCTTACTGAAATCTGAACAAAAATTTCTGGTTTTAGACACATCCTTGATTTATCTCTCCCAGATCGCGGAGCCGAACAAAATCTCAATTACGTTTCTTCAAGACAGTGATAAATTTACCAAAAGTGCCCTGAAACAAATTCTATAGCTCCCAACGCCACGCCAGACTGTATGCTTTATTCAGATATAAAGTGTAAAGGTCTTGGCCTCTTCAAAGCAGAGAGGGAAGCCCATCTTCAGCACGCCAATACTTGTCGCCTCCTCGCACTGTCAGCCATTCCATAAGTCACAGCCAGTCGAGATCTCTTTACTGAAAGCACCGAATGCGTCAAATCATTGCAGTTGATCGAGGCATCCGACGTAATTAAAGACCCACTAACCAGTTTGTATGACCCTCGACGTATGAGGAAAAAACTGCGAGAAAAGGAATTAGAGGCGTGGGCTAACCTACCTTAGAAAGATCTTGGCGTAGAACTATACAAAGAGTTTATTGCGGCGAATTCCTGTGTACGACATCGTGCAGGCCTAACCTCTAGCGAGTGGCGCGAAGCTATTAAAATGACTGCACACTTGTCTTCCGTACATTTCTTTCCGGACAGAACTCGGGACAACAACCTATGTCGGGTTTGCCACAGAGAGCCAGAAACACTTGCACATGACCTGGGCTCTTGTCTGCACGGTGAAGTACTCCGTAACTCACGACATCATAGAATTCATTCGATGATCGCCGAAAAGTTTAGATTAATAAATTTTCAAGTATTCAAAGAAGTACACGGACTGCCAGACAATGGCAGTACAAGAAGAATAGGCATGATTCCATCCCACCAAATAACAACAATGGCTACATCATAGATCCCACCGTTAGATTTGAAAAACAAAAGAGCCAAACTGAAGATGTAAATAGGGAAAAAGACGACATCTATGTACGTCCCGTTCCATATTGTATGGACAAGTACGGCCTATAATAAATTGAAGTAATAGGCCTTATGTCGGAGCGAGCGGAACTATTGCCGGTTTCTTCTTGCAAACCTGGCAACGTTTTGGCCTACAGAGGAAGCCAATTGATGACATCGTTCTTGCAGCTCTGAGAGGATCCATATTTCTACTACGAAACCATCTCTATGGTCAAAAGTGAATTTCAAATAATTAATTAGTAATTATTTATTCAATCGTTTCTTGTCATTTTTGTGTGACTCCATTAACTTAAACATATGTTATTTGTACTTTCAACTGCCTATTGTACAATAGGCCTATGCTCTGTGTTTGTGACAGCCTATTAATACAGGGAGCTGTTGTCATTTAGATAAATAAATAAATAATAATGGACATATCGGAAGAATAAAAGGAAGATAGCAGTGTAAGAGAAATAGAGAAAGGAATTACGAGTAAATTTATTTGAATATAATTTTTGTTTCTGTATGGGCTTACATTGTAAAAATATGAGAATTTAGTGTGGTTATATTATGAATTGTTGTGGCACATGTAGTGGCGCTTCTTGTTACAAACCCCATAGAATCGGGTTCGATTCTTGGCATTGAACCGAAATTGTTTACATTGAACAGAAGTTATTTTTCCTCCTGTAGTTTTCCTACATTGTTGTAAACGATGACCATGCGTCATGCCGACCTCATGGCCAGGGGCTCCGCTACTTATGGCAGTCAAAAATTGTCGATCGTTAGTGATAAGCGTTACAAGGCAATATAAACAAAAACTAAGAATGTTTAATAATATTTCTTCGCTACTATGAAAGAGTTCTCAACTGTTCGGAACTCGTCTTGATTAATTTATTATATATGTAATTATTGTATCGCTGATGAATTAGTGGCTGGACTACTTACCTGTACAGTCTTATATCACGTGAATTAAAATATTACTGCTTCACTTCGCTCCACCGAATATTATGTCTGTCAATGGACACAGTAAGCAGAATTTGGACCTTCCCTGATGCTTATTTTTCACAGTCCTTAAACGATAATAGTGTTAGAAATTTTACAACACGAGTGTATGTTATGATATACCTGTTGTTCAAAGAAGATTCCCATTGTAATTCATGTTTTATTACCCCTTTCTTATGTTCGTCACGGTCTTAACTTGTTGCAATTAGTCTCTGTTCGTTGTACCATTATTATTGTGTGCCAAAATGAAATACTTTGTTCACTGTGTGGTGACCATTAAAAGCCATGGAAATTAAAACTTTGCTGTTGCAGTTGCTAAGCCTAAGCATGCATTCTTCTTTCAACATAATATGGTATAAAAATTGCCTAATGCGATGCACGCAGCTGCTGTGTCGCACCTATATCGTTGCGTGACAGCCACGGTCATGGCTACGATGACCGTCTAGAGTAACAATGTTTGTCTGGTGTCATTGCTATACCTTCGGTTTTCTTTTATTAGATGGAGTTTATTGGCTAGCTATAACGTGAGGAAGCACGGAATTGGTTGGTAGTAGTGACTGAGGAGATAAGATTGCCATAAAGCAGCTCTGTGTTTTCATAACACAATTCTCATATATATATATATATATATATATATATATATATATATATATATTCATAGCATCATATTTAAAGATACTTAAAATACTCACTAATCATTTGATATATAAATCATAAATTCATAACATCCATTTTCCACGCAATTTTGTAATAATATACTTCGCATTTCATACACAACATAAATCGCCATATTGTAAACAGTTAACCTCAAATCAACACTTTGGTCACTATTCCCGACCTTTTCTTCTTTTAACTTGAGTAATTCTTAACTCATAACTTGACTAATTTTAAGGCTCTTTGTTATTTGTAAAGTTGAAATATTTAATTGATACATAAGTAGGCTTAATTGTAACACCTAATATAGAACGTGTTTACATATTTTAACAAGGACTAGGCTAAATTATTAATAGCACATTTCAATATAAATACTATTGTTGGTTAAGAAATTGTGTGTGTTAAATAACATAAATAGTGAAGTTGCATCAAGACTGAAATATAAGTGCAGTGAAGTGACGTATCGTGTAGATTAACGTCGACAAGTGTACCGGATAGTGAAGTGATAAAGTGTAGTGTTGGTCCATTGAAATATTGTAGTGTGGTGATACTTCAAAGTAGAAATAATTTAAAACATAAATAGTGGTTTCATCTAGACCGAAATATAAGTGCAGTGACGTGTCGTGTAGTTTCAACGTCGAAAAGTGTGGTATAGTGAAGTGATAAAGTGTAGTGTTGGCCTATTGAAATATTATAGTGTGGTGATACTAAAGGGTAGAAATAACCTAAAACTAATATACGTAAGTACATTAAATTGAAAAGTGAGTGAAATTGAATTTGTAAATAAGGTACAGTATATACATAATGTGTGCTATGGCTGCTCTGTCTGGAAACTGTAGTAGTTGTAGAAGGATTGTAGTGAAAGGATTGGTATGTAATAATTGTAATTTCTGTTTTCATTGGAAATGTATAGATATAGATCCTGATAATTTTGTTGACAAAGGTAGTTGGGAATGTAGTGATTGTATATATGATAGAAAGATGCGCGATCAACTGGAGAGAATCAGAGCCTTAGAATTGGAATTAGATGAGGCAAAGTGTGAAATTAATAAATTGAGAGCTTTGAAGGATAGCATTAGTGTTTCGAAAGAAGAGAGATCTCACACTTGGATGAAACCGAAGAATTCCAAATCTAGGAGTAAACGTTTCTCTGCGGATGATGCTGCATCAATCAAACTGACCAACAAATTCAATGCTCTTCAAGCAATGAATGTTGATCAGGAGAACTCAGACCCAGTATCGACACTAGTAAAGGTAAGTCAGAAAACAGATAAGGTTAATGATTGTAGGAGTAAAGTATTGATTTTAGGAAGCAGCTATCCAAGAGGTATTTCCTCACTTTTGAAGTCGAAACTGGGCGATGAGTTTGAAGTATCTAGTGTATGTAAGCCTAATGCTCCTCTCAAGAATGTTGTTGAAGATATGATGAAATTGAGTTCAGAATTTTCTAAGAGGGATCATGTAGTTATAGTGGGTGGGCCAGGTAATAGTATTGATAACGATTGTAACTATTCTATTGAGAAAGATGTCAACAACATAATTGAGATGAGCAGCCATACCAATGTGGGATTTCTCAGTCTTTTCAGCAGGTACGACAAGCCGTATCTTCACAGGAGGGTGCGGAGCGTGAATATGCGGCTTGAGCGGGCTCTGATGAGACCTGGGGCATCACACATTGGTTTGATAGATGTAAGCCCTATAAGAAGGTATGAATATACGTCACATGGCCTGCATCTGAATGGTAGAGGCAAGGAGCACCTTTCGGTTCTTATTGCTAATAGCATCAGAGGCAGCCATGTTAAAAAGCAGAGTTGTAATATTCCTGTGTTAGTTAATGCTAGGGCTTCTCCTTTTTTAGGTTAAACCTCCCACCAGTAAGGTGTTTGAAACAAGTTCAACTAAATTGTAAATGCTCTGATGTTTCTAGTAATGAACACAGTAACTTCACTATTTTTCATCAAAATATTAGGGGATTAAAACAAAAAACTGATGAATTGATCACTTCTTTAGCAACTCAAAAGCATAAATCTCAGATATTATGTATAACTGAACATCATATGAAGCAACAGGAAATACTACAACTGTCTTTACATGGATATGTATTAGGTTCTCATTTCTGTAGACACGTCTTCCAAAAAGGGGGTGCCTGTATTTTTATCAGAGAGGATCTATTATTTAGTAAAATTGATATATCTGATTTTTGCCTTGAACAAGATATTGAAATCTGTGGAATACAAATTGGTTATGAGATATCTAATTTAATTATCTTATGTGTTTATAGGGCGCCAATGGGAGATTATAAGAAATTTACAACTAACTTAGATTCATTATTGAAAAGACTTTATAAACCACATACCGAATTTGTAATCTGTGGTGACATAAACATAGATTATCTATCAGAAAGCTCACGTAAAAGAAAATTAAACTCACTTCTTGAAACTTATAATCTTAGTCACACAGTAAGTTTTCCAACCAGAACACAAGCTGGAAGTAGTACTGCCATTGATAATATATTTATAGATGAAAGTAGATTGAATTCCTATTCAACAGTACCATTAGTCAATGGCCTGTCTGATCACGATGCACAAAATCTAAGTGTTTTCAATATGAGTGAAAAATTCCAAAGTGTTAATCTAAAAATAAAAAAAGGATTATAAATGCTGAATCCCTTCATCATTTAAATACATGTCTACAAAATGAATCTTGGGAAAATGTATATAGTACCGATACCATTGATATTAATACTAAATTTAATGCATTTTTCACTACATTTACGAATTATTTCAATGAATGTTTTCCAGTCAAGGTGGTGAAAAAATGTAAAAGTAAAAACATGTGGATAACTCAGGGAATTAAAATATCATGTGCTAGAAAAAGGAATCTATATTTAATGAGTAGGAATAGTGATTATCCTCTGTTCTTAATTACTACAAGAATTACTGTAAAACTTTGACAAAAGTTATAAAAGATGCAAGGAAAATGTATCTGAATGAAAAAATACAAAATTCAGATAATAAAATTAAAACTATTTGGGATATTATTAAAAATGAAACTAATCGATATTCAAAGAGTGAAAATATTACTTGCATTAAAATCAATGATAGTAAAATAGATAACCCAAAATCAATTGCAAATCATTTTAACGACTTCTATATAAATATTATTCAGAATTTAAACATTCAAGATTGTGCAGAAGATGCTGCACTTGGTTACCTAACTGATGCATTTAACACTGAGTTTTTAGGTCTCAAATTTATTCCCACTACCGCAGCAGAAATCATGCATGTGATAAAACAACTAAAAATAAAATATTCCTCTGGATATGATGAAATTCCAAGTAAAGTTCTGAAAGCTTGTTCTGAAATATTATCCCCTCCGTTAAGCTATCTATGCAATCTGTCAATGCAATGTGGTATTTTTCCAGAAAGACTCAAATATTCAATAGTAAAACCAATATACAAAAAGGGAGATAAATGTACTATTGCTAATTACAGACCCATATCATTATTAACAACATCTTCAAAACTGTTTGAGAAAGTTATGTATAATAGATTATATCATTATCTGGAGTCCAACAATATACTAGTTTTAGAACAGTTTGGATTTAGAAAACAAAAATCGACAGAGAATGCTGCTTTTAGTTTGGTGGATGAAATACTAAATTCATTAAATTCGAAACTACAAGTAGGTGGGATTTTTTGTGACTTAGCTAAAGCATTTGATTGTGTAGACCATAGTATATTAGTAAAAAAATTGAAGTTTTATGGTATTAAAGATGAGATGTCGGGTTGGTTTACATCGTACTTATCAAATAGAAAACAAAAAGTAGAAATAAATGTACCAAATAGTCATAAAGTTACTTATTCAGAATTTAAAAATATTAAACATGGTGTTCCGCAGGGGTCAATTTTAGGTCCATTGTTGTTTCTAGTTTATATTAATGATTTAGCCTTGACCATAAACAATTCATCCCATGTAATTTTATTTGCAGATGATACAAGTGTAATTATTTCAAGCAAACAATACGATCATTTTATAAACACTTCTAATACAGTGCTGAATCTAATGCATGAATGGTTCCATGCAAATAAACTAGCACTTAATGTTGATAAAACCAGTGCAGTCAAATTTAGTACACACAATAGTGCTCAGGTTTCCTACAGTATTCGATTAAATGGAACTCATCTCAAAGAATCTATAAGCACAAAGTTTCTTGGTTTAGAATTGGCTAATCACTTGAACTGGAAAACGCATATAGAATGTATTACTCGTAAATTGAGCTCTGCCTGTTATGCATTAAGATCCTTATCTACTATTGGTGATGTAAACTTACTTAAAATGTCATACTTTGCATATTTTCACTCTGTAATGAAATATGGATTAATATTCTGGGGTAACTCGTCTGAAGCTAAACACGTTTTTGTTTTACAAAAGAGAGCTGTAAGAATAATGGCCGGTGTGCATAAAAGGACCTCATGTAAAAATATTTTCCGAAACTTAGAAATCTTGACTTTACCTTGTGAATACATTCTTTCCCTAATGATGCTGTATATTAAGAACCAAGATGAATTCAGTACTAATCAAGACATTCATCATATTAATACAAGACATAAATCAGATCTTCATCTACCCTCTGTTAGTCTAAGCTGTTTTAAAAAAGGAGTTCGCTATTCATGTATAACAGTCTCCAATGCACTGCCTAATTATCCTAAAGATTTGAAGAACAACGAGAAAAGGTTCAGAAAAGAATTAACCAAATTTCTACACACTCATACCTTCTACACAATTGATGAATTGTTTATGCTTGTGAATTGAATTATTCTACTTAAATGACATGTACAATTTTATATAGCTCAACTAAAATATGTTTTTATATTGACTTAATCTGTTTACTATGCATTGTATATTTTTGTTTAGCATAACTGATGAATTGTATGTACTGTAAATTGAATAGTATACTGTATAGGTCAACTGATGAATTGTTTAAGCTTATAAATTGAATTAATCTACTTCATATGAATTGTATAGCTTAACGAAAATAAGTTTGTAAATTGAACTAATTTGATTGTATATGTTTGTATAGTTTGGCTGATGAATTGTATATGTTCTTAAAATGATTACTAGTCTGTGTAGCTCTACTGATGAATTGCATATAGACCTACTGTAAATTGAATGGTAATATGTATAGCTCAACTGATGAATTGTTTATGATTATAAATTGAATTAATCTACTTGATATTAATTGCACAAATTTGTATAGCTTAATGAAAGTATGCTACTTTGTATTGTATATATTTGTATAGTTTTGGCCGATGAATTGTATATGCTTTAAATTGAATAGTAATCTATATAGCTCTACTGATAAATTGTTTGTGTTTGTAATTTGAAGTAGTTTGCATGATATGTATTATCAATTTCTGTATATCACAACTGGTTGAATTGTTTATGCCTTAAATTTAATTAAATTGTTTTGTATTATAATATAGCTCAACTTATGAATGATCGTTTGCGTTTGTAAATTTAATAATCTGATTGGCTATGTATTGTATACTTTTAGTAGAGCCATCGATGTAGCTCAGTCGACAGACTCGCTGGGCAGCTGATCCGGAGCTGCGTTCGGGCTTGGGTTGGATCCCCCTTTGGACTTTGGTTTCTTCGGAGGTTTTCCCCAGCCGTGGGACTGAAGCCGGATGGTCTATGGCGAGTCCTGGGCATCAACCCCTTTGATTTGATTACCCCCTTTGATTTGATTACCTGGTTGGGTTTTTCCGAGGTTTCCCCCACCGAAAAGTCAAATGCCGGGTAATATTTTGGCGAATCCTCGGACCTCATCTCATCTCACTACATCTCGCCAAAATGTAAAAAAATGTAAAAAAATTGTACAAAATTGTAAAAATTGTAGAAAATTACTAAATTGTAAAACTATAAAAAATTTTGTAAAAATTGTAATTGTAATATTGTAAAATGTTGACATGTTCCACATCTTAAAGCTTCATTGCTCATGTAAGATCTATGGAATAAAATAAATGAATGAATGGAATGGAATTGGCTTAGAGTAAAACCCCGAAAAATTATGACATGCCTCTAGGGATGATTTATGTGAAATATTAATGAAAGTTTCATATCCGCAAAGTTTGCTGCTTTGCACAAAATTTGTTGAATGTTACAGTTACTTCCTGTAAAATAAGATATTTTCCAATCTCTTAGACTTATTAAAAAAAAAACTCTACACTATCTCGTTTGTCATTTTATTCTGCAAATACAAAAATAACAACGTTTCTATCATCTCACTACATTTTAATATGTGCTGTATGTTATAGGAAAGGGCATGGCTTAATCTCTGAACTGTAAAGTAGGTCTGATTATTGACGTATTTATTATATGTTGATGTAGGAAAGCGAACAATCTTTATCAGTAGTTATTGTACTGATAAGTAAGCATCGACTTCATAGAACCTACATAACTCAGTATGTAATTTTGATATTAATTTTGATTCTTTGTACCTTATTACCAACAAAAGAAAGTTTGTAGTCCATCATTATGTTTAAAGCACTGTGTCGGTGCAAAAATGACATCCTCAGTGGTCTAGCGGTTACTATAGGCCTAATAGCTGTTGGATCCAAGGTTTGAAGCTGAAGACGAGGTATTTTAAAAGGCGATGAAATGTTTAGCATAGGTTTAGAGCCTTTTATCACAAACCAGGTCGTCACCGGTACAACTCGTTACACTTAATTTGTCACATGGTATGACTGGTCACACAGTATATTTAGTCACAGTTCCTAACTCGTAACACGCTTTCACTCGTGACACGGATGACTATTCACATGCGGTAAATTCAGACAGTTACTAATGGACTATTGCGAATGTAGAAATATTTAATATATTGAATTTAATACAATTAACATACAGTAGTACGAATTTGTTTTTTTTTTTATGAAAATCATGGTTATTAAAACTGACTACGGATAATATACTTACTGGCTGATAATTGTAAGAAATTTTAAATGAAATACCCAGCCAGATTGTGACCTATTACTTGCAGATAGTCCGGAACATTATATGACATTCTTTATATTCTTCATACCTTGAGACTATCCGTTGTATCCTATTGTCCATGTCTGTGTATTTTTTCTTTTTCTTTGTTGGTGAATGTCCAGATTCCAGTCTTTCAATATCATATTTTACTCTTTCCTCCTCAGTTTGCAGAAGTTCTAGACCATGGTATAGAGAAGGGTGAGGTTTTCCCCATTAAGATTTTGAGCCTTCTATCCCATGTCTCGTAACTGTTAATTTTTCTTGGAAGGTTTTGTAAAGTTCTTGATAACAATTCCAAGTGCCAGGAGGAAACATTGGTAGTTGTCTTCCCCTTTCACGCCTTCGTCCTTTAACATAGTTATCATCAACGTAGTCGAATATAGACAAAAGGTCATCATCAACAGTCTCTTGGAGATCTTCGAAGGCATCTGCGACGTCTTCCTCTAGAATAAAAGCCAGTCCTATTAAGATATGGAACTTTACCCTCATGTCTGTATTTTCTTCAGCTCGATATTCTTCTCTGAGTCCCTCAGATTGCAGACGTCTCCAAAACGCTTGACCCAGATGAAAAAAAAAAAAAACAACCTGCGATAATTGCTCTTGGAAATGCAGTGGAGACAGCCTTCATCATCGTTAACTCATAGTCTATGGAAATTGTAGGTGGGTCCAGTTCACGTCCAACATGTTCTAAAACTCTAGCCTTCAAAATACTGAAGAGCAACTCGTAAGAGCGTTTGTTTTTTTAATCTGTGCATGATAGCCAGTGCACTTGGAAACTATTGCCCTCGCAAGTTCACGTGTATTGCATAAAGTTTCAAAAGAGTATTTGGTGCCGATTTAAAAGTTCCATCCATAATCCAATATTTAATCTGCTCCAAGTATTCTGTTTATTACTTGCAAATATTAGCATCTTCTCATCCTCATCCGGATCGAAAAGTGTAGTACCATCTCTGTCCATTTGCAGTTACTTTGTATTTATCATCAATGTCCCGGAAATTGTGAATGGATTTTGGATCCGGTGGCAAATGGGATCTACAGACTTTACGTAATGTCATTTTCAGATATTCTGCTTTAGATAATTTGACATTTGTCTCACTGGATACACGTTGAGAATTTTTCTGAATCACAGGTGTTGGTTCCATAGAAGTAGTGGCAATTTGCTTAATATTTTTAACACATCCCATTGCATGCACTCTTCATCAGTCTGGGACATGATTTATGTGCTCTGAAGGTTGTTTATTTACTGTGAGCTTATCATGGGTAATGTTACTGTGGCGTTGCATTCACCACGTGTATCATATGGCCAAACTATACCATTTTTTTCTGCCCGATGTTTAGTGTACATAAATCCCCGATATATGAACTTTTATGCACCCCGGTGGGTTCTTGTGAACAGAATTTCTTCATCCATCGCCCTTGATTTCGATTTTGTTTATGTACTGTAGATTTTGAAATATTTTCCAAATCCACGACAACGCTCTACAATGCAATGCAAACGTAATGTTACGCTGGTGAATAGTTATTAATATGTGGCGAATGTGGTCAGTTATTAATATGTGACGAGTGTAGGGTGGCCAGTTTGTAATATGTGACGAGTATTCCGTGTGACGAGTCTGAGAGACCAATGTAGTAGATTTTCGGCAGAAGCTGTTCCTGATATAGAGCTTAGGCAAAATTTGTTCTCGCCCACGTTGAGTTTCGTTGCGGAATATATCGATATAGAATAGACTGGAATCTAATAATGAGAAACTTACTTTTCTTCCTTATTCTGACTTTCTTCACATTTTATGCGACGTACAAATCACTATGGGCTCATTCTATTCATAGTTTTCTGGCCAAGGGCAGGTCTTTCACTGTAAATCCAGCATTCTCCAATCATTCCTATCCACTATGGGTAGGGAAGGGAGATTCATTAGATCATAAACTAGGCATTTCACAAATGCAGACCTCTCTAGTTATGGGATCAGCATGCCGCTGGGACACCGCTGATACATCACAGAACAATCGTAAGAACACAGTTAAATAGGTAGTCCTGTGGGAGGAAAATAAATTTCTCCCATTGCTCACGCTGAGAATCAAACCTATAAATTAAGGACAAGAGTTTTCCTGTGAAATCCATTTTCTAACTAGTGGCTTTCTCCAGCTCAAGCTGCTATGTTATCCTTTTCACTTGGCATAGGTAAATGATTTTATTCTACATTTACTTTTTTATGTGTAATAATTCGATCAGGAACACTTCAGTAACGTATGGCAATTATTCATTCTTAGTTTGTATTCTGGAACTGTTGATTTTTATTGTCAGAATCGCGCTTTACGTGTTTGGAACTGCTATATGCATAATTACTTCATGGTGGAAGAGCTACATCTAATCGAAACATTCATTCGGCCATGGATATCGAAATTTGAGGTTGATAGTCATTCATTATCATAATATATTTTTAAGTTTTGTGGCTATGTAAGCGTAAAGACTGAAATGAGAGAAAATATGTTAATGAAAATATGTACCGGTAACGTTAAATTTTCCATATTAACAGAACCTGCCCAACAAACTTAAACATGGCCTTCCGCATTAAAACACATCTATTATTCTAGCAGTTGAAAACTATATATATAATAACCTCCTGCGTCAGTTAAAAACCAGTTCGTTCAGAGCCTCGAAGA